>NW_027443435.1:879090-1074090 GCF_048569485.1 Anomaloglossus baeobatrachus | reverse complement strand
CACACACACACACGGCCCCACACACACACACACGGCCCCACACACACACCCACACGGCCCCCACACACACACGGCCCCACACGGCCCCACACACACACACGGCCCCACACACACACACACACGGCCCCACACACACACACACACGGCCCCACACACACACACACACACGGCCCCACACACACACACACACACGGCCCCACACACACACACACACACGGCCCCACACACACACACACACGGCCCCACACACACACGCACACACGGCCCCACACACACACGGCCCACACACACACGGCCCCACACACACACGGCCCCACACACACACACACACACACACGGCCCCACACACACACACACGGCCCCACACACACACACACACACACGGCCCCACACACACACACACACACACGGCCCCACACACACACACACACACGGCCCCACACACACACACACACACGGCCCCACACACACACACACGGCCCCACACACACACACACACGGCCCCACACACACACACACACGGCCCCACACACACACACACACACGGCCCCACACACACACACACACGGCCCCACACACACACACACGGCCCCACACACACACACACACACGGCCCCACACACACACGCACACACACACGGCCCCACACACACACGGCCCCACACACACACACACACCCCACACACACACACGGCCCCACACACACACACACGGCCCACACACACACACGGCCCCACACACACACACACGGCCCCACACACACACACACACACACGGCCCCACACACACACACACACACACACGGCCCCACACACACACACACACGGCCCCACACACACACACGGCCCCACACACACACACACACGGCCCCACACACACACACACACGGCCCCACACACACACACACACGGCCCCACACACACACACACGGCCCCACACACACACACACACGGCCCCACACACACACACACACGGCCCCACACACACACACACACGGCCCCACACACACACACACGGCCCCACACACACACACACACACGGCCCCACACACACACACACACGGCCCCACACACACACACACACGGCCCCACACACACACACACGGCCCCACACACACACACACGGCCCCACACACACACACACGGCCCCACACACACACACACGGCCCCACACACACGGCCCCACACACACACACACACACACACACACACACACACACACGGCCCCACACACACACACACACACGGCCCCACACACGGCCCCACACACACACACACACACACGGCCCCACACACACACACACGGCCCCACACACACACACACACACGGCCCCACACACACACACACGGCCCCACACACACACACACGGCCCCACACACACACACACACACGGCCCCACACACACACACACGGCCCCACACACACACACACGGCCCCACACACACACACACGGCCCCACACACACACACACGGCCCCACACACACACACACGGCCCCACACACACACACACGGCCCCACACACACACACACGGCCCCACACACACACACACGGCCCCACACACACACAGGGCCCCCCTTTGCCTCCCCCAAACATGCAGCGTCACCCCCTGGCCACTGCGAGCCCCCCAAACGTGCAGCGTCACCCCCTGGCCACTGCGAGCCCACCAAACGTGCAGCGTCACCCCCTGGCCACTGCGAGCCCCCCAAACATGCAGCGTCACCCCCTGGCCACTGCGAGCCTCCCAAACATGCAGCGTCACCCCCTGGCCACTGCGAGCCCCCCAAGCGTGCAGCGTCGCCCCCTGCCCAGTGCCAGCCCCCCCAAACGTGCAGCGTCGCACCCTGCCCAGTGCCAGCCCCCCCCAAACGTGAAGCGTCGCCCCTGCCCAGTGCCAGCCCCCCCCCCCCCAAACGTGAAGCGTCGCCCCCTGGCCACTGCAAGCCCCCCAAACATGCAGCGTCACCCCCTGGCCACTGCGAGCCCCCCCAAACGTGCAGCGTCGCACCGCGGCCAGTGCGAGCCCCCCCCAAACGTGCAGCGTCGCCCCCCGGCCAGTGCGTGCCCCCCCAAACATGCAGCGTCGCCCCCCGGCCAGTGCGAGCCCCCCCAAACGTGCAGCATCATCCCCCTGCCCAGTGCGATCCCCCCCAAAACGTGCAGCGTCGCCCCCTGCCCAGTGCGATCCCCCCCAAACGTGCAGCGTCGCCCCCTGCCCAGTACGAGCCCCCCCAAACGTGCAGCGTCACCCCCTGCCCAGTGCGAGCCCCCAAACATTCAGCGTCGTCCCGTGCTCAGTGCGAACCCCCCCAAAACCTGCAGCTTCGTCCCCTGCGATCCCCCCCCAAACGTGCAGCATCGCCCCCGGCCAGTGCAAGCCCCCCCAAACGTGCAGCGTCACCAACCCGGCCAGTGCCATCCCCCCAAACGTGCAGCGTCGCCCCCCGGCCAGTGCGAGCCCCCCCAAACGTGCAGCGTCGCACCGCGGCCAGTGCGAGCCCCCCCCCAAACGTGCAGCGTCGCCCCCCGGCCAGTGCGAGCCCCCCCAAACGTGCAGCATCACCAACCCGGCCAGTGCCATCCCCCAAACGTGCAGCATCGCCCCCCGGCCAGTGCGAGCCCCCCCCAAACGTGCAGCGTCGCCCCCCGGCCAGTGCGAGCCCCCCCAAACGTGCAGCATCATCCCCCCGGCCAGTGCGAGCCTCCCCAAATGTACAGCGTCATCCCCCCGGCCAGTGCGAGCCTCCCCAAATGTACAGCGTCATCCCCCGGCCAGTGCGAGCCCCCCCAAACGTACAGCATCATCCCCCGGCCACGGCCCCACACACACACACGGCCCCACACACACACACGGCCCCACACACACACACACTGCCCCACACACACACACACACACACACACACACTGCCCCACACACACACACTGCCCCACACACACACACACACACACACACACACACTGCCCCACACACACACACTGCCCCACACACACACACACTGCCCCACACACACACACTGCCCCACACACACACACTGCCCCACACACACACACACTGCCACACACACACACACACACACACTGCCACACACACACACACACACACACACTGCCCCACACACACACACACACACTGCCCCACACACACACACTGCCCCACACACACACACTGCCCCACACACACACACACTGCCCCACACACACACACACACACACACACACACACGGCCCCACACACACACGGCCCCACACACACACACGGCCCCACACACACACACGGCCCCACACACACACACGGCCCCACACACACACACGGCCCCACACACACACACGGCCCCACACACACACACACACGGCCCCCACACACACACACGGCCCACACACACACGGCCCCACACACACACGGCCCCACACACACACACACACGGCCCCACACACACACACACACTGCCCACACACACACACACACACACACACTGCCCCACACACACACACACTGCCCCACACACACACACACTGCCCCACACACACACTGCCCCACACACACACACTGCCCCACACACACACACTGCCCCACACACACACACACACTGCCCCACACACACACACTGCCCCACACACACACACACACACTGCCCCACACACACACACACACTGCCCCACACACACACACACACACTGCCCCACACACACACACACACACTGCCCCACACACACACACACACACACACACACACACACACACACTGCCCCACACACACACACACACACACTGCCCCACACACACACACACACACACTGCCCCACACACACACACTGCCCCACACACACACACTGCCCCACACACACACACACACACACGGCCCCACACACACACACACACACGGCCCCACACACACACACACACACGGCCCCCACACACACACACACACACGGCCACACACGGCCACACACACACACACACACGGCCCCACACACACACGGCCCCACACACACACGGCCCCACACACACACGGCCCACACACACACGGCCCCACACACACACGGCCCCACACACACACGGCCCCACACACACACGGCCCCACACACACACGGCCCCACACACACACGGCCCCACGGCCCCACACACACACACACACACGGCCCCACACACACACGGCCCCACACACACACACACACGGCCCCACACACACACACACACGGCCCCCACACACACACACACACGGCCCCCACACACACACACACGGCCCCACACACACACACACACGGCCCCACACACACACACACGGCCCCACACACACACACACGGCCCCACACACACACACACGGCCCCACACACACACACACGGCCCCACACACACACACACGGCCCCACACACACACACACGGCCCCACACACACACACACGGCCCCACACACACACACACGGCCCCACACACACACACACGGCCCCACACACACACACACGGCCCCACACACACACACACGGCCCCACACACACACACACGGCCCCACACACACACACACGGCCCCACACACACACGGCCCCACACACACACACACGGCCCCACACACACACGGCCCCACACACACACACACGGCCCCACACACACACACACGGCCCCACACACACACACACACGGCCCCACACACACACACACGGCCCCACACACACACACACGGCCCCACACACACACACACGGCCCCACACACACCCACACGGCCCCCACACACACACGGCCCCACACGGCCCCACACACACACGGCCCCACACGGCCCCACACACACACGGCCCCACACACACACACACGGCCCACACACACACACACGGCCCCACACACACACACACGGCCCCACACACACACACACGGCCCCACACACACACACACGGCCCCACACACACACACACGGCCCCACACACAACACACACACGGCCCCACACACACACACACGGCCCCACACACACACGGCCCCACACACACACACACACACACACACACACCCACACACACACGGCCCCACACACACACACCCACACGGCCCACACACACACACCCACACGGCCCCACACACACACGGCCCCACACGGCCCCACACACACACGGCCCCACACGGCCCCACACACACACACACGGCCCCACACGGCCCCACACACACACACACGGCCCCACACACACACACGCACACGGCCCCACACACACACACGCACACACGGCCCCACACACACACACGCACACACGGCCCCACACACACACGCACACACGGCCCCCACACACACACACGGCCCCCCACACACACACACACACGGCCCCACACACACACACACGGCCCCACACACACACACACGGCCCCACACACACGGCCCCACACACACACACACACACGGCCCCACACACACACACGGCCCCACACACACACACACACACGGCCCCACACACACACACACGGCCCCACACACACACACACGGCCCCACACACACACACGGCCCCCACACACACACACACGGCCCCACACACACACACGGCCCCACACACACACACACGGCCCCACACACACACACACGGCCCCACACACACACACACGGCCCCACACACACACACACGGCCCCACCACACACACGGCCCCACACACACACACACACACACACACACACACACACACACACACACGGCCCCACACACACACACACACACGGCCCCACACACACACACATGGCCCCACACACACACACACACACACGGCCCCACACACACACACACGGCCCCACACACACACACACGGCCACACACACACACACACGGCCACACACACACACACACGGCCACACACACACGGCCCCACACACACACAGGGCCCCCCTTTGCCCCCCCCAAACATGCAGCGTCACCCCCTGGCCACTGCGAGCCCCCCAAACGTGCAGCGTCACCCCCCTGGCCACTGCGAGCCCACCAAACGTGCAGCGTCACCCCCTGGCCACTGCGAGCCCACCAAACGTGCAGCGTCACCCCCTGGCCACTGCGAGCCCCCCAAACATGCAGCGTCACCCCCTGGCCACTGCGAGCCCCCCAAACATGCAGCGTCACCCCCTGGCCACTGCGAGCCCCCCCAAGCGTGCAGCGTCGCCCCCTGCCCAGTGCCAGCCCCCCCAAACGTGCAGCGTCGCACCCTGCCCAGTGCCAGCCCCCCCCCCAAACGTGAAGCGTCGCCCCTGCCCAGTGCCAGCCCCCCCCCCCCCCCCCCCAAACGTGAAGCGTCGCCCCCTGGCCACTGCAAGCCCCCCAAACATGCAGCGTCACCCCCTGGCCACTGCGAGCCCCCCCAAACGTGCAGCGTCGCACCGCGGCCAGTGCGAGCCCCCCCAAACGTGCAGCGTCGCCCCCCGGCCAGTGCGAGCCCCCCCCAAACGTGCAGCATCACCAACCCGGCCAGTGCCATCCCCCCAAACGTGCAGCATCGCCCCCCGGCCAGTGCGAGCCCCCCCCAAACGTGCAGCGTCGCCCCCCGGCCAGTGCGAGCCCCCCCCAAACGTGCAGCATCATCCCCCCGGCCAGTGCGAGCCTCCCCAAATGTACAGCGTCATCCCCCCGGCCAGTGCGAGCCCCGCCAAACGTACAGCATCATCCCCCCGGCCAGTGCGAGCCCCCCCAAACGTGCAGCGTCGCCCCCCGGCCAGTGCGAGCCACCCCAAACGTACAGCGTCGCCCCCCCGGCTAGTGCGAGCACCCCCAAACATACAGCGTCATCCCCCCGGGCAATGCGAGCCACCCCAAACTTGCAGCGTATCCCCCCGGCCAGTGCGAGCCCCCCCAAACATGCAGCCTCACCCCCTGGCCAGTGCGAGCCCCCCAAACATGCAGCCTCCCCCCTGGCCAGTGCGAGCCCCCCAAACATGCAGCCTCACCCCCCGGCCAGTGCGAGCCCCCCCCCAAACGTGCAGCATCATCCCCCCGGCCAGTGCGAGCCTCCCCAAATGTACAGTGTCTTCCCCCCGGCTAGTGCGAGCCCCCCCAAACGTACAGCGTCATCCCCCCGGCCAGTGCGAGCCCCCCCAAACGTGCAGCGTCGCCCCCCGGCCAGTGCGAGCCACCCCAAACGTGCAGCGTCGCCCCCCGACCAGTGCCATCCCCCCCAAACGTGCAGCGTCGCCCCCCGGCTAGTGCGAACCCCTCCAAACGTACAGCGTCATCTACCCGGCCAGTGCGAGCCCCCCCAAACGTACAGCATCATCCCCCCGGCCAGTGTGAGCCCCCCCCAAACGTGCAGCGTCGCCCCCCGGCCAGTGCGAGCCCCCCCAAACGTACAGCATCATCCCCCCGGCCAGTGCGAGCTCCCCAAACGTGCAGCGTCACCCCCCGGCCAGTGCGAGCCCCACCAAACGTGCAGCGTCACCAACCCGGCCAGTGCCATCCCCCCAAACGTGCAGCGGCGCCCCCCGGCCAGTGCGAGCCCCCCCAAACATGCAGCGTCGCCCCCCGGCCAGTGCGAGCCCCCCCAAACGTGCAGCGTCGCCCCCCCGGCCAGTGCGAGCCCCCCGGCCAGTGCGAGCCCCCCCCAAACGTGCAGCGTCACCAACCCGGCCAGTGCCATCCCCCCCAAACGTGCAGCGTCGCCCCCCGGCCAGTGCGAGCCCCCCCCCCAAACGTACAGCGTCGCCCACCGGCCAGTGCGAGCCCCCCCCCAAACGTGCAGCGTCGCACCGCGGCCAGTGCGAGCCCCCCCAAACGTGCAGCATCGCCCCCGGCCAGTGCGAGCCCCCCCCAAACGTGCAGCATCGCCCCCGGCCAGTGCGAGCCCCCCCAAACGTACAGCATCATCCCCCCGGCCAGTGTGAGCCCCCCCAAACGTGCAGCGTCGCACCGCGGCCAGTGCGAGCCCCCTAAACGTGCAGCGTCGCACCGCGGCCAGTGCGAGCCCCCCCCAAACGTGCAGCGTCACCAACCCGGCCAGTGCCATCCCCCCAAACGTGCAGCGTCGCCCCCCCGGCCAGTGCGAGCCCCCCCAAACGTGCAGCGTCGCACCGCGGCCAGTGCGAGCCCCCCCAAACGTGCAGCGTCGCACCGCGGCCAGTGCGAGCCCCCCCAAACGTGCAGCGTCGCCCCCCGGCCAGTGCGAGCCCCCCAAACGTGCAGCGTCGCCCCCCCGGCCATTGCGAGCCCCCCCAAACGTGCAGCGTCGCCCCCCCGGCCAGTGCGACCCCCCCCAAACGTGCAGCGTCACCAACCCGGCCAGTGCCATCCCCTCAAACGTGCAGCGTCGCCCCCCGGCCAGTGCGAGCCCCCCCAAACGTGCAGCATCATCCCCCGGCCAGTGCGAGCCTCCCCAAACGTGCAGCATCATCCCCCGGCCAGTGCGAGCCTCCCCAAATGTACAGTGTCTTCCCCCCAGCCAGTGCGAGCCCCCCCAAAACGTACAGCGTCATCCCCCCGGCCAGTGCGAGCCCCCCCAAAACGTACAGCGTCATCCCCCCGGCCAGTGCGAGCCCCCCCAAACGTGCAGCGTCGCCCCCCGGCCAGTGCCATCCCCCCCAAACGTGCAGCGTCGCCCCCCGGCTAGTGCGAACCCCTCCAAACGTACAGCGTCATCCACCCGGCCAGTGCGAGCCCCCCCAAACGTACAGCATCATCCCCCCGGCCAGTGTGAGCCCCCCCCAAACGTGCAGCGTCGCCCCCCGGCCAGTGCGAGCCCCCCCAAACGTACAGCATCATCCCCCCGGCCAGTGCGAGCTCCCCAAACGTGCAGCGTCGCACCGCGGCCAGTGCGAGCCCCCCCAAACGTGCAGCATCGCCCCCCGGCCAGTGCGAGCCCCCCCCAAACGTGCAGCGTCGCCCCCCGGCCAGTGCGAGCCCCCCCCAAACGTGCAGCATCACCAACCCGGCCGGTGCCATCCCCCCAAACGTGCAGCGTCGCCCCCCGGCCAGTGCGAGCCCCCCCAAACGTGCAGCGTCGCCCCCCCGGCCAGTGCGAGCCCCCCTAAACGTACAGCATCATCCCCCCGGCCAGTGTGAGCCCCCCCAAACGTGCAGCGTCGCACCGCGGCCAGTGCAAGCCCCCCAAACGTGCAGCGTCGCACTACGGCCTGTGCGAGCCCCCCCAAACATGCAGCGTCACCAACCCGGCCAGTGCCATCCCCCCAAACGTGCAGCGTCGCCCCCCGGCCAGTGCGAGCCACCCCAAACGTGCAGCGTCGCCCCCCCGGCCAGTGCGAGCCCCCCCCAAACGTGCAGCATCATCCCCCCGGCCAGTGCGAGCCTCCCCAAATGTACAGTGTCATCCCCCCGGCCAGTGCGAGCCACCCCAAACGTGCAGCGTCGCCCCCCCGGCCAGTGCCATCCCCCCCAAACGTGCAGCGTCGCCCCCCGGCTAGTGCGAACCCCTCCAAACGTACAGCGTCATCCACCCGGCCAGTGCGAGCCCCCCCAAACGTACAGCATCATCCCCCCGGCCAGTGTGAGCCCCCCCCAAACGTGCAGCGTCGCCCCCCGGCCAGTGCGAGCCCCCCCAAACGTACAGCATCATCCCCCCGGCCAGTGCGAGCTCCCCAAACGTGCAGCGTCGCACCGCGGCCAGTGCGAGCCCCCCCAAACGTGCAGCATCGCCCCCCGGCCAGTGCGAGCCCCCCCCAAACGTGCAGCGTCGCCCCCCGGCCAGTGCGAGCCCCCCCAAACGTGCAGCATCACCAACCCGGCCAGTGCCATCCCCCCAAACGTGCAGCGTCGCCCCCCGGCCAGTGCGAGCCCCCCCAAACGTGCAGCGTCGCCCCCCGGCCAGTGCGAGCCCCCCCCAAACGTACAGCATCATCCCCCCGGCCAGTGTGAGCCCCCCCAAACGTGCAGCATCACCAACCCGGCCAGTGCCATCCCCCCAAACGTGCAGCGTCGCCCCCCGGCCAGTGCGAGCCCCGCCAAACGTGCAGCATCGCACCGCGGCCAGTGCGATCCCCCCCCAAACGTGCAGCGTCGCCCCCCGGCCAGTGCGAGCCCCCCCAAACGTGCAGTCGCCCCCCGGCCAGTGCGAGCCCCCCCAAACGTGCAGCATCGCCCCCCGGCCAGTGCGAGCCCCCCCAAACGTGCAGCGTCACCAACCCGGCCAGTGCCATCCCCTCAAACGTGCAGCGTCGCCCCCCGGCCAGTGCGAGCCACCCCAAACGTGCAGCGTCGCCCCCCCCCCGCCAGTGCCATCCCCCCCCAAACGTGCAGCGTCGCACCCCGGCCAGTGCAAGCCCCCCCAAACGTACAGTATCATCCCCTGCTCCGTGTAACCCCCCATAAGACACTTACCTTATTGAAGCCTGAGACATACACGAGCTGCAGCCCCCAACACAGACAGGAGACACTGCTCTGTGCCCCCAACATCCAGGCTGAGACCCCAGAGCTATAAGTAATGAGGAAACGCTGACTCTTCTCCACCTCAGGGTCAGGATCCTCCGCTCTGCACAGAGAAGCCCAAGCACTGCCGCTTCCCGCCCACAGATCTGCACGGCACTGAGGATGCCCCGCCCCTTCCGGTGACATCATGATTTCATGAAATCACTCCTCCCACCTCAAAAAATCAACTCCGATCTAGCCTCTACCCTGGCAGATCTGTGAGGGCAAGCAGCAGTGCCCGGGCCTTGTGCAGAGCGAGGGTAGTGCCCGCTCATCACTAGTTACCAGTACTGAGCACCCGAGCATGGTAGTGCCCGCTCATCACTAGTTACCAGTACTGAGCACCCGAGCATGGTAGTGCCCGCTCATCACTAGTTACCAGTACTGAGCACCCGAGCATGGTAGTGCCCGCTCATCACTAGTTACCAGTACTGAGCACCCGAGCATGGTAGTGCCCGCTCATCACTAGTTACCAGTACTGAGCACCCGAGCATGGTAGTGCCCGCTCATCACTAGTTACCAGTACTGAGCACCCGAGCATGGTAGTGCCCGCTCATCACTAGTTACCAGTACTGAGCACCCGAGCATGGTAGTGCCCGCTCATCACTAGTTACCAGTACTGAGCACCCGAGCATGGTAGTGCCCGCTCATCACTAGTTACCAGTACTGAGCACCCGAGCATGGTAGTGCCCGCTCATCACTAGTTACCAGTACTGAGCACCTGAGCATGGTAGTGCCCGCTCATCACTAGTTACCAGTACAGAGCACCTGAGCATGGTAGTGCCCGCTCATCACTAGTTACCAGTACAGAGCACCTGAGCATGGTAGTGCCCCGCTCATCACTAGTTACAAGTACCGAGCACCCGAGCATGGTAGTGCCCGCTCATCACTAGTTACCAGTACTGAGCACCCGAGCATGGTAGTGCCCGCTCATCACTAGTTACAAGTACTGAGCACCTGAGCATGGTAGTGCCCGCTCATCACTAGTTACCAGTACTGAGCACCCGAGCATGGTAGTGCCCGCTCATCACTAGTTACCAGTACTGAGCACCCGAGCATGGTAGTGCCCGCTCATCACTAGTTACCAGTACTGAGCACCCGAGCATGGTAGTGCCCGCTCATCACTAGTTACCAGTACTGAGCACCCGAGCATGGTAGTGCCCGCTCATCACTAGTTACCAGTACTGAGCACCTGAGCATGGTAGTGCCCGCTCATCACTAGTTACGATTACTGAGCATGGTTGTGCCCGCTCATCACTAGTTACGATTACTGAGCATGGTAGTGCCCGCTCCTCACTAGTTACGAGCACCTGAGCATGGTAGTGCCCACTCCTCTTTCTTGCTGTGGAATGATAAACTCCTTATTTTTGTACACTGCGTATATCTTTGCCCAGATTGGGAGGCCACAAATGCTTCTCTTAGACCAATGCTGGTGTCTTTCCTCTCTGGCACTGTGATAACTCGTGCCTGGATGATTGAGACCAGCAAAATTCCCAAACTTCTGCTTTTATTGATGAACAATTAATCAGACAGCTGGCTGACACTTACCATCTTAATTCCTATGCGTGTACTGTAATCTTCATACACCGCTTTCACATTTTGGCTCAGTTTTTGGTATATAAATAACTGTATTTTTGGAACCTGCTTTTACTTCATCTGGGGTCGTATTCATCTAATTTTAATATCTAAAGACCAATTTTTATTTTTTTAAATTATATCCCAATATGTAAACCATGGAATTGAAAGAAAGGGGGTGTACTTAGTTTTCTTATGAAATGGAGGAATTTATATACTGTATATATCTTCATTAATCATTACTGCTAGGTGGCGCTATAGCATAATATCTTCTTTATTAATAACTGTTCCTCTTGTAGGGAAGAAGTAAATAAAGCCTATCGGAAGCTCGCTGTGCTCCTCCACCCGGACAAATGCGTGGCTCCAGGAAGTGAAGACGCCTTTAAGGCAGTGGTGAATGCCCGGACAGCGTTATTAAAGAACATAAAATAGAGATCGTCCTATCCCCTGACACACCCAGCACTAAAAGATTGTATCGGGGGGATGTGACACCCCCTTGTGGACAGTACACCGCCATATTTATGATACAGTATCGGCTGCATGCAGACACAGTGTGGACGCTTCCATGGTGACATCTATGCACAGGCGGAGCCTGGATCGCTCCTCGGGGGCGGTTCTAGTCGTATAAGCACAATCAGGTTTCGTCGCCCCGGTTTTACCTTCGTTATTTCCCTTTTGTTTTAGTCGTCGTGGAGGAAGGTGCAGAGTCAGGAGCGTAATCAGTGCAGATCGGATGAAGTTTATTGTGTTCATCCCCTATAGGGCAGCATAATATCTAGAATGGACACATAGATTTTGGATTGTATATTGCACTGGGGTATTCAGGGGCTTCTATAAGATCCTGAGAAATGCAAAGGAAAATTTACACCGTGTATAGAAGAGAACTAGCTGTTTGCAGCCAGCTCGGCACACCCATTATGATCAGCTGCTCAGTGTATGCAGGACCCTGCTCTGGGTATACAGCTCTCCTCCCCCCAAGGGTATACAGCTCACCTCCCCCCCAAAGGTATACAGCTGTCCCTTCAAGGGTATACAGCTCCCCTCCCCCCAGGGGTATACAGCTCGCTCCCCTCTCTCCCAAGGGTATACAGCTCGCTCCCCTCTCTCCCAAGGGTATACAGCTCTCCTCCCCAATCCCCAAGGGTATACAGCTCTCCTCCCCAATCCCCAAGGGTATACAGCTCTCCCCCCTCCTAAGGGTATACAGTTCTCCCCCCCAAGGGTATACAGACCCCGGATCTGTATACAGCTACCTGTATACAGCTGGGGGTGTAAGATTTAATCACCGTGGCACTACACTGCAGAGTTGAATATTGACGGCTTTCTTGGCTGGCGGTGTAAGGGTTAATCATTATGACAGATTAATCACCGTGTTACTACACTGGACATGGAGGGGAGGATTCGGGGGGGGGTTTACATGATCAGCTCCTCAGTGTATGCAGGACGCTGCTGTGCTGGATGTCATGGTGCTGGATGAGGTGAAGTCTGTGTGGGGTTAGGAGAGAGTTAGAGTGCGGATATAGCAGAGCTGTGTGTGTAATGAGCAGTGGGGCGGAGCCACGTGTGGTAATGGGAGCGGGGGTGGAGCAGTGTGTGGTAATGGGCGTGGGGGTGGAGCCGCGTGTGGTAATGGGCGTGGGGGTGGAGCCGTGTGTGGTAATGGGTGTGGGGGTGGAGCCGCGTGTGGTAATGGGTGTGGGGGTGGAGCCGTGTGTGGTAATGGGCGTGGGGGTGGAGCCGCGTGTGGTAATGGGTGGGGGCAGGAGCCACGTGTGGTAATGGGCGTGGGGGTGGAGCTGCGTGTGGTAATGGGTGTGGGGGTGGAGCTGCGTGTGGTAATGGGTGGGGGTGGAGCCGCGTATGGTAATGGTGTGGGGGTGGAGCCGCGTGTGGTAATGGGTGTGGGGGTGGAGCCGCGTGTGGTAATGGGAGTGGGGGTGGAGCAGTGTGTGGTAATGGGAGTGGGGGTGGAGCTGCGTGTGGTAATGGGCGTGGGGGTGGAGCTGCGTGTGGTAATGGGTGTGGGGGTGGAGCCGTGTGTGGTAATGGGCGTGGGGGTGGAGCCGCGTGTGGTAATGGGTGGGGGCAGGAGCCGCGTGTGGTAATGGGCGTGGGGGTGGAGCCGCGTGTGGTAATGGGCGTGGGGGTGGAGCTGCGTGTGGTAATGGGTGTGGGGGTGGAGCCGCGTGTGGTAATGGGAGCGGGGCAGAGCCGTGTATGGTAATGTTGGGGGCGGGATTAGGGAGTAATCACAACGGCTCTGATATATATATGGCACGTCAATAGGTGTGGATGGACAGGAGCACCCAAAAAGAAAAATGTTGCTGTTTGACTTATTATATTTAAAGGGGTTGTCCCATAAATACATATTCACAGGATAGATGATAAATTCACCATCTCTGGGGGGTCTGACTGCTCGGATATTTAGGATGAGGCTCCCAAAGTGCCCTGTGTGAATGGAGCTGTACTGAGCATGTGCGACCACATATGTGTTTCCTGCCTTTAGGAGCGGTGGTCGCACATACTCAGTGGCCTCTATAATGTATGGGGGCCTCCCGACTCTCCCCCTATTGAGGGAGCGATAAGGATCAGACAATTGAATTCTAATCCTTTTGTTCATGGGGGAGATAAGTGGATGGAGAAGAAACGCATGCTGAATTGAGCTGAGCGTGCACGTGTGAGGAGGGCGGGAGGGAAAGCTGTTGACTTCACGAGTGTTCAGCCGTCATTGTAGGATCAATAATATACAAACCAGTATCATATTTAAAGGGGATAAAAGCACGGACCCTAGAGGCTTAGTTTTCGGGCTTCAGTTTGCCCCCCAGTAGGTTATATGCACAGGGGTAGAGCAATATACATGATTGTTTTTACCCTCACCTGTCTACGGTTTATAGGTGGCAGTGAGGCTCAGCTTCTTTTCTTTAATGGAGTTGAACTGTAATACCATTCATAACCTAAAGGCAAGGGTGGCGCTGTTGGTACCATTTATAACCCACTATGAGACAAAGGCAGGTTTATGCATATTACTTCCTCTAGGGGGCACTAAATTGCTGACAAGGTTTATAGATTGCATGTCCTGCTTCTGTAACATTGAAGTTCTAGTATAGGAAACAGTCAGCATGACTGTCAGCAGACTCGCCCCTAATATCTCATCTCCCTGTGTCCGCCTGCTCAGTGTCTGTATAGCGCTCACTCTGGTGATATTATATTATGTGACATGTTATCCTAGCTGTCCCCGCATTATAGGAGCTCATTTAAAGGGATTGTCCACTACTTGGCTGCCCTCTTTTGTTTTAATAACATACCCCCCATTGCAAACTAAAAACATCCAGAGATGCCAGACCTCCTTTTATATCCCAAATCACCAGAGCAAACACTGTACAGACCCTGAGCAAGGGGGACGCTGTCAGATCTCAGCTCTGAAGCCTGAAGAATTGTGAATTCAGCTCTGGAGTATAACACTGGATTACACAATAAGTATTTGGAGTGGGAGGGGTCCCTATTCTGGGAACAACATTATCAGGACCCCCCACTTCACATCAGACTTCCTCGTTGTGCCAATCACAGAAGTGGCCCCTGGGGACGTTTATTGAGCGTTTTGTTATATACAGTCATATGTAAAAGTTTGGGCACCCCTATTAATGTTAACCTTTTTTCTTTATAACAATTTGGATTTTTGCTATTTCAGTTTCATATATCTAATAACTGATGGACTGAGGAATATTTCTGGATTGAAATGAGGTTTATTGTACTAACAGAAAATGTGCAATCCGCATTTAAACAAAATTTGACCGGTGCAAAAGTATGGGCACCCTTATCAATTTCTTGATTTGAACACTCCTAACTACTTTTTACTGACTTACTAAAGCACTAAATTGGTTTTGTAACCTCATTGAGCTTTGAACTTCATAGGCAGGTGTATCCAATCATGAGAAAAGGTATTTAAGGTGGCCACTTGCAAGTTGTTCTCCTATTTGAATCTCCTATGAAGAGTGGCATCATGGGCTCCTCAAAACAACTCTCAAATGATCTGAAAACAAAGATTATTCAACATAGTTGTTCAGGGGAAGGTACAAAAAGTTGTCTCAGAGATTTAAACTGTCAGTTTCCACTGTGAGGAACATAGTAAGGAAATGGAAGAACACAGGTACAGTTCTTGTTAAGCCCAGAAGTGGCAGGCCAAGAAAAATATCAGAAAGGCAGAGAAGAAGAATGGTGAGAACAGTCAAGGACAATCCACAGACCACCTCCAAAGACCTGCAGCTTCATCTTGCTGCAGATGCTGTCAATGTGCATCGGTCAACAATACAGCGTACGTTGCACAAGGAGAAGCTGTATGGGAGAGTGATGCGAAAGAAGCCGTTTCTGCAAGCACGCCACAAACAGAGTCACCTGAGGTATGCAAAAGTACATTTGGACAAGCCAGTGACATTTTGGAGGAAGGTCCTGTGGACTGATGAAACAAAGATTGAGTTGTTTGGTCATACAAAAAGGCGTTATGCATGGAGGCAAAAAACACCGCATTCCAAGAAAAGCACTTGCTACCCACAGTAAAATTTGGTGGAGGTTCCATCATGCTTTGGGGCTGTGTGGCCAATGCCGGCACCGGGAATCTTGTTACAGTTGAGGGTCGCATGAATTCAACTCAGTATCAGCAGATTCTTGACTATAATGTGCCAGAATCCGTGACGAAGCTGAAGTTACGCAGGGGATGGATATTTCAGCAAGACAATGATCCAAAACACCGCTCCAAATCTACTCAGGCATTCATGCATAGCAACAATTACAATGCTCTGGAATGGCCATCCCAGTCCCCAGACCTGAATATCATTGAAAATCTGTGGGATGATGTGAAGCGGCTGTCCATGCTCGGCGACCATCAAGCTTAACTGAACTGGAATTGTTTTGTAAACAGGAATGGTCAAATCTACCTTCATCCAGGATCCAGGAACTCATTAACAGCTACAGGAAGCCACTAGAGGCTGTTATTATTGCAAAAGGAGGATCTACAATATATTAATGTCACTTTTATGTTGAGGTGCCCATACTTATGCACCTGTCAAATTTAGTTTAAATGCAGATTGCACATTTTCTGTTAGTTCAATAAACCTCATTTCAATCCAGAAATATTACTCAGTCCATCAGTTATTAGATATATGAGACTGAAATAGCAAAAACCCAAATTGTTATAAAGAAAAAAAGGTTAACATTAATAGGGGTGCCCAAACTTTTTCATATGACTGTATAATGTATTGGATACTATATTGTGATATTTACCCCTCTGCACTTACACCTCACACGTCCTCATGAAATATAATGAACTTTTGCCCTTTTTTCCCCTATCTTCTTATGTGGAAACCATCAGCAAGCAGGATATCTGCTTTCTCTTTACTCTGCTTGTGGCTTGGATGAATGGACCCTGCAGCTCATTTTGTTAAATAATGTTTTATCTGACTTGCTTGAAATGTCAATTAAAATCCTCCCAGCAAAAGCCGGTGGGGGGGTCCCCCATTCTAGCATCGGGTGGGGGGGTCCCCCCATTCTAGCATCGGGTGGGGGGGTCCCCCCACTCTAGCATCGGGTGGGGGGGTCCCCCCACTCTAGCATCGGGTGGGGGGGTCCCCCCATTCTAGCATCGGGAGGCCAACAGTAAATGATCCTTCAGAAGGAGCTGCCTACTTGTTGATGGTTTCCACACAGCAAAAGGAGATTTTTTTCATCAAATTAATGGGTTAAAAAAAGGTAATGGCAACGTGAGCTCATTATCACAGATCGTGGAGTGTTTGGTTCGGGGGGGGGGGGGCAGCATTACTTCTTATTAACCCCTGAGTGCTGATATCGGCTTTGTATTATTACATGTGTATATCTCGTGTTGTGTTTTTACCTTCCATAAAATATTCAGGTTTTACATTTTACACGTCTTATGTCTTTCATAACCTTCTGATAACCTTCTGCCGACCCATGTGCTGCCGCCACGTCCTGCTGCACCGCATCACCACGGGCACTGCTCAATATGCAGAGGGGGGCTCTGATGTTCATAGATTGTCTGCGGCGTGCACAGTGTAAGTGTCTCAAGATTTCAGCCCCTCATCACCTTTGTGTCGGGGTTGAATTGACCGTTCTGAGACGTCAGCGGCCATTGTTGTGACTCTCAGAAGTAACAGACAAAGGAGCGACATAAACATTGTGTTCTGAGTTCCTGCCAAAAGAACAAGGTAAAGGAGTATGTCATCACCTTGGTGGGTCACACTATGGAGTCTCTGCAGTAAGAGCGGTCACACTATGGAGTCTCTGCAGTAAGAGCGGTCACACTATGGAGTCTCTGCAGTAAGAGCAGTCACACTATGGAGTCTCTGCAGTAAGAGCGGGCACACTATGGAGTCTCTGCAGTAAGAGCGGTCACACTATGGAGTCTCTGTAGTAAGAGCGGTCACACTATGGAGTCTCTGCAGTAAGAGCAGTCACAACATGGAATCTCTGCAGTAACAGCGATCACACTATGGAGTCTCTGCAGTAAGAGCGGTCACGCTATGGAGTCTCTGCAGTAAGAGCGGTCATGCTATGGAATCTCTTCACTAGGAGCGATCACACTATGGAGTCTCTGCAGTAAGAGCGGTCACGCTATGGAGTCTCTGCAGTAAGAGCGGTCATGCTATGGAATCTCTTCACTAGGAGCGATCACACTATGGAGTCTCTGCAGTAAGAGCAGTCACACTATGGAGTCTCTGTAGTAAGAGCGGTCACACTATGGAATCTCTGCAGTAAGAGCGGTCACACTATGGAGTCTCTGTAGTAAGAGCGGTCACAGTATGGAGTCTCTGTAGTAAGAGCAGTCACATTATGGAGTCACTGCAGTAAGAGCAGTCACGCTATGGAGTCTCTGAAGTAACAGCGGTCACACTATGGAGTCTCTGTAGTAAGAGCGGTCACATTATGGAGTCTCTGCAGTAAGAGCGGTCAACTACAGAATCTCTGCGGTAGGAAAGGGATTTCTGAAGATTGATACGGCTGCTGGTCCAATCCTACACTGCTACCTGAGAGGAATAGAGTCCACGGCTCTAACATTTGGAGGCCCTTAGCGAGCCCCATAACCGGAATTCGAGGACTTTCCTCTTTGCCTCCGTCCGAGACTGAACCCTGCATTCTTCCTCGCTTTGAAGTGAACGTACTAGCATCATACCTGGGTAAGTTGAGCCTTTGATCTCAAAGTGTCTTCTCTTCAAAGAGGGGATAGAAGGAACGAGTCGGTCCTGGGGGGAGATAAACAGGAAACTAGCAATCTCAGGTAGCTTTTAGGCTATGTGCGCACGTTGCGTTTTTTCCCACGTTAACGCTGCGTTTTGAACTGCAGCGTTTCAGTGACAAATTGCATGCGTTCAGCTTCCCCAGCAAAGTCTATGAGCGACAAAAATTAAATGCACACGCTGCGTTGTTTTGGATGCCAAGAATCGCTGCGGAAAAAAAAGCAGCATGTCACTTCTTTTGTGCGTTGTAGCTGCGTTCTCAACCCATTGAAATCAATGATGTGGGTCAAAACGCAACCAAAATGCACTTGGACTGCATTTTTATTGCGTTCCGCATGTTTTCTTGACAAACAAAACGCAGGTCTTTTCAGTCTCTCTCTGCCGATGTAGGGTCTTTCTTTGTCAGTTGGTCGCTCTGTCTCTCATACTCACCGATTCCCGATCACCAGCGCTGCGCTGCACAGTTGTCACAAAGCTCCGGCGGATTTTCCTCTTTTGAAAATGCCGGCCACTCATTATTCAATCTCGTATTCTCTGCTTTCCCCGCCCACCAGCGCCTATGATTGGTTACAGTCAGACACACCCCCACACTGAGTGACAGCTGTCTCACTGCAACCAATCACAGTCGCCGGTGGGGGGGGGTGTGGGGTCTATATCGTGCAGTAAAATAAATAATTAAAAAAAACGATGTGCGATCCACCCCAAATTTTGATACCAGACAAGATAAAGCCACACGGCTGGAGGCTGGTATTCTCAGGATGGGGAGCCCCACGTTATGGTGAGCCCCCCAGCCTAACAATATCAGCCAACAGCTGCCCAGAATTGCCGCATCCATTCAATGCGACAGTCCCGGGACTCTACCAGACTCATCCTGAATTGCCCTGGTGCGGTGGCAATCGGGGTAATAAGGAGCTAATGGCAGCAGCCCATAGCTGCCACTAAGTCCTAGGTTAATCATGGCAGGCGTCTCCCCGAGATACCTTCCATGATTAACCTGTAAGTTAAAGAAAATAAACATACACATCCAAAACATCCTTTATTTGGAAGACAAAAAAAACAAAACAAAACACCCTCTTTCACCACTTTATTAACCCCCAAATACCGATCCAGATCCGGTGTAATCCACACGACATCCCACGATGCTCTCAGCTCTGCTACATGAAGCTGACAAGAGCGGTCACAGACCAGTCCGCTGTCAGCTCCACGCAGCAACTGAAGTAAGCCGCGTGATCAGCAATGACGTCACTCAGGTAACCCACGGCCACCGCTGGATCCTCCAACTGTGACAGCAAGTCGCCCGAGTGACTGAAGCGAGTGAAGTGAGATGACGTCACAGGTAAGTTGCGGTCTCGGGTGGAGGACTTCAGCTAGCTGCGGGTAACCTGAGTGACGGCAGCGTTAATCGCACTGCTCACTTCAGTCACTCAGGGGATTAGCGGTCACCGGTGAGTCCTTCACGGGTGACCGCTAATCAGGACGCCACACAGAGCCGCGCGGCGGTATGACAATGAAGTCGGGTGAAGTTCATCCGAGTTCATTCTCATCGCCCGCCTCTGTCTGTGTCTGCTGTCAGCGGGTATGTAGCAAATCTGAATTGCCGGTGGAACGCACTGTCAAAAATGCATCCAAAATACATGCGTTGTGGATGCAATTTTTTTTTTTTTTTTTTTACAAACGCAGTGTCCAGTCTACCAGAGGGTGCGTTCGTTTCCGCACTGCACAGAATGCAACGTGCGCACATTGCCTTATGTTGTTTTATGTTTATTGTTTGTTCATTTTGTCTCAATTGTGCACACATTATCATCCTGTAAAGTATAATTGCTATAAGTTTTTTTACTTTTGTTTTCTACCTTATCTATTTAACTATACTAACCCATTAACTGAAGATCTATCTGCTTGGTATAATTCTGCTCTTCAGCCCATAAGTCATTTTATAACGTCATTTTTTTTCTTCCCCTGTTAAATTGTGATATAACAGGAAAACAAAGAAAAAGGGGGAGTGAGTAGTGTACCTGACTCGGCTGTGAGCTGCAGCTTCGAGCATAGCTGCGGAGCAGAAGTTGACTCACTTAAGGCTACTTTACATGCTGCGACATCACTAGCGATCTCGTTAGCGATGTGAAATTCTAGATCGCAAGTGCGATCTTTTGAGATCGCACATACGTAAAATGACCTATGTGCAATCTCAAAAGATCGCACTTGCGATCTAGAATTTCACATCGCTAACGAGATCGCTAGCGATGTCGCAGCATGTAAAGTACCCTTTAGGCTAGGTTCCCATTTCCGTCAATTTGTATCAGTCACAATCCGCGGCTCTGGTAAACAACGGAATCCGTTTGGCGGATTCCATTGTTCCCATATGCTTGTATGAGCGGCAGATTGTGACTGATGATGCTGCGCTGCATCCTCCGCCCGACTGATCAGTCGTGGAACGACTGACCGTCGGGCGGCAGGAACGCAGCCTGTAACGTTTTTTGAGCAGCGCAATCCATATGTTTTCACTGTGTATGCTCATCGGCGGCCAAACGATCAGCTGGTCGCCCGTCCACCGGCTATTGGGAACGATCGCTCTCATTAGTCGGCAGCTGGTTTATGAGAGTAATCAGCTGATCTCCCGGCAACTGGCTAATGATTAGCCGGCCGCCGGGAGATCAGCTAATCGCTCTCATAAGCCGGCCGCCAGGAGATCAGCTCATCGCTCTCATGAGCCGGCTGCCGGGTGATCAGCTGATCGCTCTCATTAGTCGGCCGCCGGGAAATCAGCTGATCGTTCACAATAGCCGGCCGCCGGCCGGAATCCGCTTTCTCATCCAATACTTGTCATCCGTTGTACAACGCATCAGTCACATGCGTCAAGCAACGCATGTGAATGATGCAAAACAACGGAAAATATGAACCTAGCCTTAGTGACTCATGGAATTGGAGTCAGTGGAGGGACTGTATAGGCGGTATATCACTTTTCTTTGATATTGGCAATCAGTATGCAGGTATTGAGACGGAGTTTGAATTTTTGTTTTCAGTACCAGCATTAACAGATACTGTAGGTTGGGCTTTGGCCTATACACAGCAAATAGAAGGTACAAGGATTAATTCACATTTTTGCCCAACGGAAGATAGTTCAAGATTATCCTTAGATCAAGTAAATACCCAGTTTTCGGAAGAAAATGGTAATGATGCATTGTTGATTTGTCTAGAGGCGCTTGAAAATTTAATGTCTTCCATGTGTACTATTGATAACAGCTATATAGGACGTCTGATGCTTAGGGAGATCTCCCAAGCTGCATATGACTTGTGAACACTGTTTTTGCTCAATAACGTTGGTAAAGAAAGGTAGAACACAGGGGTGGTTTTTGTAAAGGATTCATATAGCACCTTTTCCGGCATATAGTTATTCAAAAAAGTTAAAGAATATAGAGTTATACCTTTACGTGTTGTCCCTCATCCTCCTGCAGTAGGAAAGAATTGGAGCTTTAGGGTACGTTCGCACACTGCGGTTTTTTTTTTCAGGGAACAATGCCAATAAAAGATTGGTGAAGAATAAAAACAACAACAAAAAAGGCTGTCATTTCCTTCTTCAATATATTCCTCATTCTCCACTAGTGTATGCAGGAGAACAGACAGCTGCAGAACTACAAGGCTCAGCATCCTCCATCCCAGACTGTATAGTTTTTTTGCCCAAAAAAAAAAAAGACGTGGGCTTCGCCAAATTTGTGTGTCCAGCCAGGTACAAGTAGGCAGCTGGGGATTGGAAACTGCAGCGCAGGGTGCCCATTTTTTCTGGGACCCCCGCTGCGAATTGCAGTCCGCAGCCGCCCCAAAAAATGGCGCTTTCATAGAAGCGCCATCTTCTGGCGCTGTATCCAACTCTTCCTGCCCTGTTGACTGGTGGCTTGCTAGGTAATAATGGGGTTAGGGCTAGCTGTGTGTTATCAGCTGGCCCTAAGCCCAAAATTCATGGTGTCCCGCCAATATTCGACATGGCCACCATGAATTTCTAGTAAAGATAAAAAAAAAAAAAAAAAAACAGAAAAATATTTTTAATTAGAAATAAAACACAACATAATTAGTGACTCCATCTTTATTGAAATAAAGAACCCCCCTCCCACCCTCCGCAGTAATACTGGGTCAAGGGTCTCACGCAGTCCAATCCAGATCCAATATCATCTGATCGGTTTGCTGGAAGGCAAAGCGATCAAATTATGTGTCAGGTTCAAGGACGTGAATCACATCATACATCAGCTGATTGTATAAACGGCTTTTATACAATCAGCTATTGCATCAGTGGGAGAAAGGAGAAAAAAACCCCAAAAAGCTACACACATCTGTGCAGACTCCCGTCCGATCGCTGCAGGACCCGGCGGTAATCAGCTTATGAAGTCTCCCTACGGCATCAGCTGATAGTTAAGCCGGCCGGGCGGTAAAAAGCCGGCCTCATCGCTGGACTAAACTGTCAGCTGATTCCGTCAGGTGACCGCATCAGATGATCAGCAACAGGTACTGCAGCTATCGGACGTGTCCCAGGAGGCTGCACACAGCCGGAGCAGGGGTGGCGGTACCGGGAAGAGGAGCTGGGAGCGGACATGTCCCGGGAGTCTGAAGACAGGTGAGTATGACATTTTTTTTTCTACTGTTCACTTTTGATTTCGCAGCTGCTTCAACCACCCGTCTGGACATGGCACCGCACAGGAGCGGACATGTCGCAGGACAGGAGGTGGAAACAGCGGCAGCGGTGGCAGTACCGGGAGGATTCACGCTTCTATGTCCAAGACCAAAGAGCTATCTAAGCACACCAGAGGAAAAAAAATTATACACCTTCACAAGGCTGGGATAGGATATAGGACAATAGGCAAACAGCTTGGTGAAAAGGCAGCAACTGTTGTCGCAGTTATTGGAAAATGGAAGAAACAGAAGATGACTGTCAATCTTACTTTGTCTGGGGCTCCATGTAAGGAGGGGATAAGTATAATTCTGAGAAAGGTCAAGAATCAGCCCAGAATTACACGGGAGGACCTGTCAATGACCTGAACAGAGATGGGACCACATTCTCAAATATTGCCATGACACACTATGCTGTCATGAATTTAAATTCTGCAGGGCACGCAAGGTCCCCCTGCTTATGCCAGCACGTCCAGGCTCATTTGAATCTTGCCACTGACCATCTGGATGATCCAGAGAAGGTCATGTGGTCAGGAGACCAAAATAGAACTTTTTGGTATTAGAGCATTGAAGATGGGTTGTGGCTGGGTTTTCCAGCATGACAATGACCCGAAACACACAGACAGGGCAACTAAGGAGCGGCTTCATATAAAGCATTTCCAAATAGAAAATCTTTGTAAGGAACTGAGACTCAGTGACAGCCCAGAAACCTGAAATATCTGGAGAAGATCTGTATGGAGGAGTGAACCAAAATCCCTGCTGCAGTGTGTGCAAACTGGGTCAAGAACTGTAAGAAACGTCTGACCTCTGTAACTGCAAACAAAGGTTTCTGCACCAAATGCAAAGTTCTGTATTTCCATTGTATCAAATACTTATTTCACGTAATAAAATGTAAATTCATTATTTAAAAATCATGCAATGTAATTATTTGTATTTATGTTTATTCTGTCACAGTTGACGTTACCTACAATAAAAATTACAGCCATCGCCATTCTTTGCAGGTGGGAAAATTTGCAAAATCGGCAGAGGATGAAATTCAAATATTGTAAGAATAAGCTTCTTACCTTTTGATACAGCTTGAGTTGTCTTTCTGAGGAAGGCAAGGTGGTTGGATCAGAGATTCTCAGGAATAGTGGGTCACTGTTCAGGCACCAGGTTTTGTTGTCGCCATTCAGCATGGGACATATAAGATTGTGTGTGTGTGTTCCTAATTAAATTATAGAGATCGTGTATGTATGTAAAGGAGACGTCACTTTGAGACAAAGTAT
Organism: Anomaloglossus baeobatrachus; assembly: GCF_048569485.1. Lineage (NCBI taxonomy): Eukaryota > Metazoa > Chordata > Amphibia > Anura > Aromobatidae > Anomaloglossus > Anomaloglossus baeobatrachus. The sequence goes on along the minus strand of NW_027443435.1, from coordinate 1,048,985 downwards.
CAGACGTAGCCCTCTCTTTGCCTCCAACAAGAAAAAGTATTATATAATCATCACTCATTTATATAAGACTATACAAACTTTTTAGTTTCACATTCCTGAACTTCACTTTTAACAAAGAAACTGAAACTATACATGTCCTTATCTAAGGCTAAGTTCACATTTCCGTTGTTTTGCATCAGTCACATGCGTTACTTGACGCATGTGACTGATGCGTTGTACAACGGATGACAAAGAAAAGAATTTCATTGTCGGACTCCGTTGTGTGCTGGGGCGGAGCTGAGGACGTCAGTGCTACGGTCTGTATGGCTGGGGACAGGTGAGTGTGTGTGTGTGTCTACATGCGTGTGTACATGCAGAGTGCGAGGGGTCGGAGCCGAGCGGGGCCGTGGAGCTGAGGGCTTCAGTGCCGCGGGGACTGCAGGGCTGGGGACAAGTGAGTGTGTGTACACAAGCGGAGTGCGGAAGGAGGCGGAGCCGAGTGGTGAAGTGTCGGCCTCCTTGCACACTGTATCCTGGGTAAATATCGGGTAACTAAAAGCAAAGCACTTTTTGCTTACTTACCCGATATTTACCTTGGTTAACCTTGGTTACGCAGCCAAGGTACACATCGGGTAACTATAAGCAAAGCGCTTTGCTTAGTAACCTGATGTGTGCTATGGTTACCAAGCACAGCGTCGTTACACGGGTCGCTGGTGGCTGATCTCCGATTGCTGTGGAGATCTGCCTGATTGACAGCTCACCAGCGATCATGTAGCGACGCTCCAGCGATCCCTGCCAGGTCAGATCGCTGGTGGGATCGCAGGAGCGTCGCTTAAGTGTGACGGTACCCTTACACAAAGACAAAATGGAGTATAGATTTAACAAGATTTTGCTCTCATTCAACCAATACACAAATGGATGAATAAAGAGTACAACTTAGCTATATAAAAAAAAAAAAATTTTAAAAAAAGTTCTCCCCCATCAAAAATAGAAAAAAAAAAGTGCTTAAAAATGAATGTTTGCAAATGATTTATCATAAAGTACACAACCGTAATGACCCAGGAAATAAAATGAACTCTTTATTAACAGATAGTAAATATTAATAGATTTTTACTAACACGGACATTCCATTCACCTACTATGGCTTCACTCCTGTGTGAATTCTCTCATGTGTAATAAGATGGGATTTCTGAGCAAAACATTTCCCACATTCTGAACATGAATATGGCTTCACTCCTGTGTGAATTCTCTGATGTATAATAAGATATGATTTCTGAGCAAAACATTTCCCACATTCTAAACATGAATATGACTTCTCTCCTGTGTGACTTCTCTCATGTCTATTAAGACTTGATTTTTTAGCAAAACATTTTCCACATTCTGCACATGAATATGGCTTCTCTCCTGTGTGAATTCTCCCATGTTTAACAAGATCTGATTTCTGAGCAAAACATTTCCCACATTCTGAACATGAATATGGCTTCTCTCCTGTGTGAATTCTTTCATGTTTTAGGAGATCCGATTTGGTAGCAAAACAGGTCTCACATTCTGTGCATGAATAAAGTTTCACTCCTGTGTGAATTCTCTCATGTGTAATAAGATTTGATTTATGAGCAAAACATTTCTCACATTCTGAACATGAATATGGCTTAATTCCTGTGTGAATTCTCTCATGTATAATAAGATTTGATTTGTGAGCAAAACATTTCCTACATTCTGAACATGAATATGGCTTCACTCCTGTGTGATTTCTCTCATGTGTAATAAGACTTGATTTCTGAGGAAAGCATTTCCCACATTCTGAACATGAATATGGCTTTTCTCCTTTGTGTATTCTCTCATGTGTAATGAGATTTGATTTGTTAGCAAAACATTTCTCACATTCTAAACATGAATATGGCTTCCCTCCTGTGTGAATTCTCTCATGTATAATAAGATGTGATTTCTGAGCAAAACATTTTTCACATTCTGAACATGAATATGGCTTCTCTCCTTTGTGAATTCGCTCATGTGTAATGAGATTTGATTTCTGAGCAAAACATTTCCCACATTCTGAACATGAATATGGCTTCTCTCCTTTGTGACTTTCACTTCCCTTAGCATTCTGTGTTGAACTCCTGGTACCGTCATCTGCCATAAATAAAATTGAAGTTATTAGTTTATAATAATATAACCTCAAACATACACATAGAAACACATAAATCCATACAAATTCCAAAGTGTGTAGCAAAGTTGTACTTTAAAAGGCCTATGATAAAAAATCCAGCGCAGAAAGGAAGGCATTCTTCAATGAAAATTTCCATGTGCACAAAAATTGTATAAGGTGGGTACAGACAGCCCCTAGACAGGGGAGAAAAATAGACTAGCGACGCATTTTGACCTTATTACATGGTCTTAGTCATGTAACTGAATAATATAAATGCCAAGTTTAAAAAGACCATTGTGACGACATGGACTGTCAGTGCCTAGCATGGGTTAAGTTTCTTAAAATTCAGCCAGACATGATGATAGTTTGTTTATAAATGGAGGATAAGCTCCTCATTGTTTCTACAAGACTCTTAGAAGTCTAGTGTTACAGTTCTTGTTGTTTCATGTAATTGCATTGGTCAGTGAAGGTCAGATACCCAGACAAATCAAGTCTGCGAACCTCCCATTAAATTACGTGTATTGCTAGATGCAATGTAACTTAGCTGTCTCTCCCTCGTCTCTGCCAGAGACCATTACTACTAGGGATATTTTATATACAGCTTGAAATCTAGCCAATTAGAGCCCAGTGTTATCCACCAATCGTGAAGTCCCCAATGGTCTGAATGGAGAGCTCAGGGGTATAAGATGGAGGACTGTCCATTGCCCGGGCAGACTCTTGCTACATGATACCAATCTAGGATCTTCGGATCCGATTGGCAAGCCATAACCGAACCTGGATTATTATACTACATGGACTTCAGCATCGAATGCAAGGATGCGGCTGAGATACCAAGGACTACCTAAGGAAGGAATCCAGCTTGGGACAATCCAGTCACCTGCCTACAGGCTTTGCGGTTCTCAGCCAACTTCCTAAATCCGGCGATATTCCATTTGGTGGTGCCCGTCAAAAGCGGGGTGCTGCTGGTTTGGAGTAAGTAGCCCTGGAAGCTCTGAGGCACGGACATTCTAATCCCTGGTGAGCCAGCGGAAGGGCGAGAAACTTGCTGGTTACATTCTGTGGTTTTTCTGGTTATGTGTCATATGCCGTTAATTGTTTGGGGATCCAATAAAGTCTTAACATTGTGATTCCCTCATCCTGTGTTGTCTGAGTAGTGTTCCACCCACGGTTAAGGAGGTCAGGCGTTCAGTTGGGATAAGCCCTGGGCCATGCTGTCTTCCTAAAGGCAGCCGGGCCAGCGGACGAGAGCACCCACTGACCCCCCGTGTCTCCACAAGAGAGCACCCACTGACCCCCGTGTGTTGTGAATGTTAGTTATGTTTTGGCTGCTGGGAGGCTCCCTCTGGTGGCCAGGAATGGTTTGGACTTGGACCAGGTGTGTTGTGCAGTGGGTGTTTCCTTTGCTAACTCTCTGCTTATTTAAATCCTGGTGTGATTGCAGGCTGTTGCCAGATGTCAGTTGTTCTTTGTATCTCCAGCCTGCTTAATCCTGCTCTACACCACATCTTCCCCAGATAAGTGCTTGCTCTTTATTTATTGTCTGGTTCTTTTGTTTATCTGGGTTTGTCATTTGCTGTGGTTGGTTTCAGTTTATTTGCTTGCAGGGATTTTCCCCCTCAGTGCATTGTTGAGGAACTCCCTGCAGGTCTGTGTGGAGTATAGCTCCTTTGGGTCCATGTGTTTGTGGCTTGTTGACTTTGTTATGATTCTTGTTTTCTGTTCATTGGTATGACAAGGGCACCTGGTATAGGACGGAGTTCAGATCGTGCGATCTGAGGGCCTTTTTGTACTATCAGGAAGTTGGTATTTTTCAGGGTTTTTCTCTGGCCACCATCAGTCCCTTTCCTGTCCTTTCCTATTTTAGTCAGCGGGGGCCTCACCTTTTGCTAATCCTGTCATCTACCTGTGTATTGTGTTTTTCCTATATCACCGCAGTCTTTGAATGTGGGGGGCTAGGCATCAAGTTGTGGTGCTTACGGACCACAAGAATCTCATCTATCTGGAATCGGCCAAGAGGTTGAATCCTCGGCAGGCCAGGTGGGCTTTGTTTTTTACCCGGTTTAAATTTTGTGGTCTCTTTTTTGCCGGGCACCAAGAATGTTAAGGCCGATGACCTTTCCAGGAGTTTCTGCGCTGACTCTTTGGAGGTTGTCGAACCGTCTACTATCCTGAATGATGGTGTAGTTTTCTCGGCTATTTCGCCTGATCTGCGGTTGGCACTGGCGGAATTTCAGGGGGATAAACCTGAGAGATGTCCTACAGGGAAACTGTTTATCCCAGACCAATGGACAGACCGAGTTGTCTCTGAGGTTCATTGCTCTGTTTTGGCGGGTCATCCTGGCAGTTTTGGTACTCGGGATCTTGTGAGACGCTCTTTTTGGTGGCCTTCCCTGTCCCGAGATGTCCGTCGTTTTGTGCAGTCGTGTGGAGTTTGTTCTAGGTCCAAGCCCTGTTGTTCACGTTCTAGTGGGCTATTATTGCCTTTGCCTGTACCTAAGAAACCTTGGACGCACATCTCTATGGATTTTATTTCAGAGCTTCCAGTCTCTCAGAAAATGACTGTGATTTGGGTGATCTGTGACAGATTCTCCAAGATGGTCCACTTGGTTCCCCTATCTAAGTTGCTGTCTTCATCAGAGTTGGTGCTTTTGTTTTTCCAACATGTTGTTCATTTGCATGGTATTCCCAAAAACATTGTTTCTGACAGAGGGGTGCAGTTTGTATCCAGGGTTTGGAGGATTTTTTGCTCCAAATTGGGTGTTCAGCTGTCTTTCTCCTCGGCGTTTCATCCTCAGACCAACGGTCAGACTGAAAGGGCTAACCAGACCCTGGAGACCTATTTACGGTGTTTTGTTTCTGCGGATCAGGATGACTGGGTTTCGTTTTTGCCTTTGGCTGAATTTGCCCTTAACAATAGAGCTAGCTCTACCACGTTGGTGTCCCCCTTTTTCTGCAATTTTGGGTATCACCCTAGGTTCCTCTCAGGGCAGCTTGAGGCATCTGACTGTCCGGGGGTGGATTCGATGGTCAACAGAATGCAGCAGATTTGGGGGCAAGTAGTGGATAAATTGTTTCAGTCCCAAGAAACTGCCCAAAAGTTTGCCAACCGGCGTCGGACTGTTGGTCCCCGGTTTAAAGTAGGGGACATGGTGTGGGTGTCCTCTAAAAATAATCCTATGAGAGTTCCGTCTCATAAATTTAAGCCCAAATTTATTGGACCTTATAAGATTTTGGAGATTATTAACCCTGTATCTTTCCCTTTGACTCTGCCTGCGTCATTTAAGATTCACAATGTCTTCCATAAGTCCTTGTTGAAGAAACATGTGGAGCCGGCAGTTCCTGTAGCAGCGCCTCCTGACCCTGTTTTGGTACAAGGGGATCTGGAGTATGAGGTTGAAAAAATTCTGGATTCCCGTCGCAGTAGGCGTCAGCTTCAGTACCTTGTAAAATGGAAGGGTTATGGGCAGGAGGATAACTCTTGGGTTGTGGCTTCTGACATTCATGCGGACAGGTTGGTTCGCGCCTTCCATCATGCTCAGCCCGAGCGACCCGGTGGTGTGGGTGAGGGGGGTACTGTTGTGAATGTTAGTTATGTTTCGGCTGCTGGGAGGCTCCCTCTGGTGGCCAGGAATGATTTGGACTTGGACCAGGTGTGTTGTGCAGTGGGTGTTTCCTTTGCTAACTCTCTGCTTATTTAAATCCTGGTCTGATTGCAGGCTGTTGCCAGATGTCAGTTGTTCTTTGTATCTCCAGCCTGCTTAATCCTGCTCTACACCACATCTTCCCTAGATAAGTGCTTGCTCTTTATTTATTATCTGGTTCTTTTGTTTATCTGGGTTTGTCATTTGCTGTGGTTGGTTTCAGTTTATTTGCTTGCAGGGATTTTCCCCCTCAGTGGATTGTTGAGGAACTCCCTGCAGTTCTGTGTGGAGTATAGCTCCTTTGGGTCCATGTGTTTGTGGCTTGTTGACTTTGTTATGATTCTTGTTTTCTGTTCATTGGTATGACAAGGGCACCTGGTATAGGACGGAGTTCAGATCAAGCGATCTGAGGGCCTTTTTGTACTATCAGGAAGTTGGTATTTTGCAGGGTTTTTCTCTGGCCACCATCAGTCCCTTTCCTGTCCTTTCCTATTTTAGTCAGCGGAGGCCTCACCTTTTGCTAATCCTGTCATCTACCTGTGTATTGTGTTTTTCCTATATCACCGCAGTCTTTGAATGTGGGGGGCTAGCTATTCTTGTCTATTTTCTGAGGCAGAGAATTATTCATCTTTCCTACCTTTAGGATAGCTAGTTCTCCGGCTGGATTCGCGGTGCACAGGATGTTAGTTCACCCCTTGGCTACTTCTAGTTGTGATGGTTAGTAATGGGATGGCGGCCAGATTAGTTGCCAATGCTCTTGTCACCTTTTGCCAATGATTTGTGGTGGTCTTCCATGGTTCCGGATTATAACACCCGTGTCTCCTCAACCATTTCATTCACATCATAATCAACACCAACATGTGACACTTCCGCTGGTGCAGGTCCTGTTGTTAACTCTTTCTTGCCTTTATCAAATGCCATGATCTGGTTAATTATAGGAATCTATAAAATCTAGAGACACTGTGTCAGAAGAGCATTATCAGTAAACTGTACAAATACCAACTATACAAACTTATATTACGTATATGTTACACAGATTTATTTTTTCATCATAAAAAAGATAAAAACTTCATAAACCTACTGTCAATATATAAAATTTATAGAAACCGCAATGCCCTCATGAATATTTCCTATATACCATATGTCTTATTAAGTAGATGTTAGTAGGACTTTATGACTTTATTTTTGCTATAGGCTTGATTCAATAGAAATAAATACAGATACCAGAGACACTCTTTTGGGAGAAAATCATCCATAGATGATTCAAATACAAGCTCTATGTGGTTGTACCATGTGTATATTTTAAGGATCTATTATTCCATTATGGGGAAAAACTCCATATACAGTATTCACCAATCTATATTGTGCATAAAAATCACAATGCTCTCGTATGATATTTCTTATATGCACAATATCCTATTGGATGGATTCTGATAGAATTATGTAGCATAATTATCCCTATAACTTGGACTAAAAAAAATAAAAAAAAAAACAAAAAACTATCGTCAGGGAGATTCCAGGAAAGTTAGTTTTTCAGAACCCCTAAAAATGTCAGGGTATATCTCCTCAACAGAAACTGGTGATTCTATGGAGGGCGTCTGCTGCCCATAATAATTTGGGAAACAATCAATAAAAAAACAGACCAGGCAAGTAGAAATCCAGTAAGGGGAAAGAAAGGGACTTAGATCTCAAACCTGTATGGAACCTCACTGCAAGGATTTTGGAAGACACGCATTTGAACGAATTGGCCAAAGGCATGGGTTTTTCTCCCTCCACCAGATTTAACCTTTTTTCAACTCTAATGGATATTAATAAATTCACCAGAAATATCACTTTAAAGTGCCATTTTTTACATGATCAGGAAAAAGATGTGAGTTTCTACTCCAATAGGATGTGATAATAACATTTGTGATGTTCCTACTTTCAAAGGATTGCATGGTATTCATACACTTACACGTAACAATTTCTCGTGCGATCGCACCCGCCCCCATCGTTTGTGCGACTCGTGCAATTTGTTGCCCGTGTCGCACAAACTCGTAAACCCCCATCACACGTACTTACCTTCCAAACGACCTCGCTGTGGGCGGCGAACATCCACTTCCTGAAGGGGGAGGGACGTTCGGCGTCACAGCGACGTCACACAGTGGCCGGCCAATAGAGGCGGAGGGGCGGAGATGAGTGGGACGTAACATCCCGCCCACCTCCTTCCTTCCGCATTGCCGGCAGGATGCAGGTAAGCTGTGTTAGTCGTTCCCGGGGTGTCACACGGAGCGATGTGTGCTGCCTCGGGAACAATGAACAACCGGACGTTCGATTTTTTTGGAAATGAGCGACGTGTCAACGATGAACGAGAAGGTGAGCATTTCTGCTCGTTCACCATTGCACGTAGCTGTCACATGCTACGATATCACTAACGATGCCTGATGTGCGTCACTTACGACGTGACCCCGCCGACATCTCGTTAGATATAGCGTAACGTGTAAAGCCCACTTTAGACAATGTGAGTCGGAAGGTAGATCCTACAATGCCAATCTAAATGATGGTTTTAAAACATCCAACGTAGATTTTTATCCACTACAATCCCGACCATACATCCTGGATAAGTTCCAGAATGTGGTGGAGGGGGAACTGGTGGGTTTAAAATCACGGAATAAAAATAAACTTGAAAAATGTAACTGTGGTTGAATACAATGCCTTAAATGAATTAAGGAAAAACAAAAGCAGACATGAGAGGAGCAATTATAATTTTGGATACTGAACTATACCTCAAATGGTGCTCACTCTCCCCAGTCTCACAAGCTCGTTGCCTTGGAGTAACCCTCTACTCTGCTCTATCCTTCAAGCCACACATCCAAGCCCTCTTCACCTCATGTCGACTACAACTCAAAAATATGTCCCGGATCCGTGCCTTCCTTAATCAAGAATCCGGACAAAAACATTAATACATGCCCTCATCATCTCCCGCCTCGACTACTGCAACCTCCTGCTTTCTGGCCTCCCTTCCAACACTCTTGCACCCCTCCAATCTATCCTAAACTCAGCGGCCCGCTTGATCCACCTCTCCCCTCGCTATTCCCCAGCCTCACCACTCTGACAACCCCTTCACTGGCTTCCGATTGCCCAAAGACTCCAGTTCAGAACATTAACCATGACATACAAAGCCATCCACAACCTGTCTCCTCCTTACATATGTGACCTAGTCTCCCGGTACCTGCACGCAACCTCAGATCCTCACAAGATCTCCTTCTCTACTCCTCTCTCATCTCTCATCTCCTCTTCCCACAATCGCATACAAGATTTCTCCTGTGCCTCCCCCATACTCAGGAACGCTCTACCCCAGCATAGCAGACTCTCTCCTACAGTGGAAAGCTTAAAGAGGAACCTGAAGACCCACCTCATCCGACAAGCCTACACAACCTACAATAACCCTCAGTCCAGTACACCACTGTGCAACCAGCTCTGTCCTCACCTATTGTGCCCTCACCCATTCCCTGTAGACTGTGAGCCCTCGCTGGCAGGGTCCTCTCTCCTCCTGTACCAGTGTTTTGTACTGTTGATGATTGTTGTACTAGTTTTTATGTATACCCTTTTTACTTGTAAAGCGACATGGAATTAATGGCGCTATAATAATATATAATAAATAATAATAATTATAATAATAATAATAAAAATGCAATTTGGAACAACTTGATGATTCAACAATATTTTGGAGGGGGACCCCACTTTGAAATTTCAAAGAAATCTTTCAATTATTGAGGGATGGTCTAAGTATGGGGTGATTACACAAAAAAGTTTTGATTTTCTGTACATAGAAAATCCAATTGTCCCCATCTTTCATTCCCTACCAAAGATCCATAAGGAAGGGGGGGGTTCCCCCTAAATTTAGGCCCATAGTGGCCAGTATTGGGTCTTTGAATGAAAGGATTGGATCACTGTTAAAAACTGGATTAGAGGAGGTGAAAAAACTAGAAAGAAATTCTCTAATTCTAGATAAAAAATCAAACAAACTAATGGTAATGATTTGGGAGGAATTAATTTTATAACAAATTATAGCCAGGACTATTCTGAAATTGTTGCGGTGATCAAAATTTTTTTTGCCGATGTTGTATACTGACACAGTGGTTAAAACGGTTTTGGAAAATAATAAGATTGATTTCATCCCCAAAAGAGCCCCAACAATAAGCAGTATGGGTTTCCCCCAGTCTGAAATTTCAGCAGATATGCCATCAGAGACCTGGCTCAGTATTCATGGATTTTACAAATGTGGACACAACATATGCTTGTGTTGCACATTTGTGAATAAATGATAAACAAGAGCACAAGGAGTACTGATGCAAAAAGTATAAATTTATTAAGTACTTATATATAAATGACAAGTAAAAAGGTAATAGGACATATACAAGCATAGGTTCAGGGAATAAAATTCTGGGTCCCAATGACCACAATGAGGAACACAGTAGCAGGCAAGAACAAAGCTTAAGCTCACATCATACACTGATTCACTATGATGGTACAGGGTAACCAAGTTAAAGGGCTGAGTTACCAACAATACGAGTCGCAAAAGCAACATCCATAAGCTCAATCACATATATTATATATATATCTAAATAGCAAGTAGTGCCCAAGTGGGCATAAAAATGTGATATGAGGGAAAATCAAGTAATGGACAAATGCAAGGAGCATGAGAGGGGAGGAGAGTGACAGTGTAGTTTGAGCTCATATGGTATCTGTGGAAACAGGGCTACATATAAGATGGTGAAGTAGCACAGTAAATAGAGCCTATGCCATGTATAGCTAGTCGCTTACCAGAAATAGTGGTAGTTCAGGGGAGCCAGGCCAGCCCAGAGGGGACCTCCGACGGCCGTTTCGCGGGAAATACCCGCTTCTTCCGGGAGGAGTAAGTGCAGTGTGCATAAGCGCACCACCCTTTTAAGGACCCCACCCGGTCACGTGATACAGATCACCTGACCGGATGCCAGAGAGGACCGGAAGATCCGCGCTGCCTCACAGCAAAATCCCGGGCTGAGCGCCCAGCGCGGGATATGCCGGGAACACCCAGCAACATCCCGGGCAGCGCACCCAGCGCGCATGCGCGGGAAATGCCGGAGAGAGCACGGAATCACCGCTCCCTAGCAACAGGAGGGACGCGAGGCGCAGACAGCCCAGGCACGCAAGAGGCGCATTGCACCCAGTGCGTACCGGACATCACGCGCATCACGCCCCCCCTGGTGGCAGAATAGGGAAGGCAACCAGATTGAGAAAGAATAGAGTTTACTTAGATTCCAAACGGACTACCACAGGTAGTATACATAATCAAGCAAAGTTGTCATGAGGCTCAGGGAGGGGACGCGTCACCACTGACGAGCCTCATGGTTGCTCCAAATGGAAAATTAGTACCTGCGGGGGTCTTAGGATAATAAAGATAATAACCAATCCAGCTGTCTTACCCAAGTCCAAAAGGATGGGTGTAAAAAAGAAGAAGGGAAGAGTATATAGAAATAAATAGATAATGAACAATTTATAGTGCCACCAGATAAGAGCAACATTACCCCATAACAAGGGAGTATACATCATGGGATATGTTCGAGAACAGAAAAATATGAAAAACATATATACATGTGCATTTATATATATTGAGACATGCAGTTATATAATGCATGTCAAAAAAGGGCTTAAAGTGTAGTTCACAAAGTTCATGAAAATCCCATGAGAAAAGGGGGGAAATGTTCCAATTGGAACATTAGTGTTTCGTATATTTTATGCATATTCTGATTCTTTATCCCAGAGATTTTGTTATTCTGGATCCTCCATTAAGGTAGATTCATGCTTCTTAGTTTAGTAAGTGAATAGAATTAAAAATGAGCACACCGCATAAATCAAAACAAGGGATGACGAAAGAAACCTAACAAAAAAGGAGATAAAAAAACATGAGTAAATAAAACACAAAAGTAATTAATAAAAACACTAGTATGGATGAGAGAATCATAAATCACCCAGGTTCCCCGGATGGCAACTCCAGTCCTCCTCAAACAGGGGGGTATTATATTCCATAGTCCCAAAAACATTAGGGAATCATCGAGCAAAGTCTGAAAATCAAGGCTGGGGATTGAGAGGTCAAGGATCAAGAAAGGAGAGGCGGCGGGAGGGCCGAGGGGTTCAAGAGGGAATAGTTAGTTTGGCCTATAAGAAAGGGGCATAGCTGATAGACTCATTTAGACCGGCCGGAGTTAGTGTACCTAAGGTGGAAATCCAACGGGTCTCAGTCTGAGCTAAGCGTTTCTTCAGGTTGCCCCCTCGAATGCCCCCATGTACGACGTCTATGCCCAGGACCTTTAATGACCTAGGGTTTACATTGGTGCGCAGCCCTAAAATGTCTAGGTAAGTTTTTAAAGTTGAGATGTCAGTAACTGTCTTAGTCCCACATATATCTCTTACGTGTTCACGTGTACGGACACGGAGTTCTCGCGTAGTTAGGCCAACATAAATCAAGTGACAAGCACATGTTGCATAATAAATGACATGGGTGGTTTGACATGAAATGTGCTCCCTGATCTGGAACGTGCGTGACCCATCAGCAGAGGTGAAAGAATTCCCCCTGCTGATGTTGACGCACGCCACACAGTGGCCACATGGAGTACACCCCCTTCTAGGTGTAACTGAGCCAAGAAAATGTTTTGGAGGGGTAGGGACATAATGGCTGCGCACCAGTAAGTCACGAAGATTCCTAGATCTCCTCGACGTCATAGAGGGGACATCAGGGAGGCAGTCCCTGAGTGCTGGCTCAGACTGCAGGATCGGCCAGTGCTTAACAAGTATATCACACATGTTTTCCCACTGTTGGTTGTGAGTGGATATAAATCTGATGGTATTATCAGACCTCCTCAGTTTGGATGGAAGGAGGAGTTGTCCCCTGGTCTTATGGTTAGCACGATTATATCCATTCTTGATGGCCCTCTCACTGTATCCACGGTCCTGAAACCTCTTTTTCAGATCTTCTGACTGACGCCGAAAATTGGCCTCTGTTGAGCATATCCGCCTCATCCTGAGGAATTGACCAATCGGGATTGCTTTAATAGTTGAATATGTATGTGCGGATGATGCATGAAGAAGTGAATTTACAGAGGTCGATTTCCTAAATACATCAGTCTGGATGACCCAGTGATGGTCTAGTTCCAGACTAATGTCCAGGAAATCGACCCTGTTGGGATGGTACTGATAAGTTAAATATTATATGGATTATTGTTTAGTTCTTTCATGAAATCCCCGAGCTCGTCAGCTTTGCCCTGCCACAAAAACAAAATATCGTCAATGTACCTCATCCAGCACAGCACATGGTCGGCCGCCCCCACGCCTCCGTCGCCAAAAAGTCCCCTCTCCCAGAATTCCAGGAAAAGGTTGGCGTACGAAGGCGCGCAGGCCGCCCCCATAGCTGTGCCCCGGGTCTGGAGGTAAAAGAAGTCTTTGAAAACAAAAAAATTATGTTTCAGGACAAAGTCAAGGAGCTCGAGGATCAATTCCAGTAGATGTGAATCCAGATTGGTCATTCCCAGGAAGAAGCGGACAGCGGTGAGGCCATCGCTATGTGATATACATGTGTATAGGGATTCGACGTCAGTCGTAACTAGAAGTACACCAGGATCCACAAATATCCCATCGACCCTACTCAGAACGTTCGTAGTGTCTCGGACATACGAAGGAAGAGTTTCCACAATAGGTTTCATATAAAAGTCTAGAAATTTGCAAATTGGGTCACTCATTCCTTCGATGCCGGACACTATGGGACGTCCGGGTGGGTCAAGGGGATCTTTGTGGATCTTGGGCAACAAGTAAAAAGTCGGGACTTTGGGGGACACAGTGAGAAGGCCATCATGTACTTTTTTCGTAATTATGCCCTCATCCACAGCCCGTTGTAAGATGAGTGACAATGCAGCCAAGAAACGAGGGAGTGGATTACAATCCAATCTTTGGTATGTGTCCCTGTTTCTAAGGAGCCTGAAAGCCTCCCTTTCGTATTTATCACCTGGCCAAATAACAATGTTGCCCCCCTTGTCCGAAGGTTTAATCACAACATCAGTCAAAGATTGTAATTGTCTAAGTGCAACGCGGTGGTTGCGACCCAGGTTATCACTACGTCTTTGGGTGGTAATTTTCATGAAATCCTGGGTCACTACTTTGGTGAAGATATCCACCGCTGCACATAGGGACAAGGGGGGAAACCTGGATTACCTGGGATAAACATTGGGAGGAAACGTACCTTGGGCTTGGGCATCCTGCTCCTCCAATAGATCATTAAGCGCTTGTAATGCCTCCCTTTCCTGCGTACTGTCCAGTCCGTCCTCCCCGCGATTTCGATCATGTAATTTCCTTAAAATCAGTTGTCTCGCAAAAAGATGCAAGTCCTTCACTGCAGTGAAGAGGTTAAAACAATTAGTTGGGACATAACTCAAACCCTTGGAATGTAAGTCAATTTGATGTTGTGTTAAAATATGATTAGAAAGGTTGATTACCTCCAGGGCGTTTGGTTTCTTAGCGGCTTTTCCCTTTGCCTGGTATTTAGGGGGGGGGGGGGGGGGGGGGATTATTGGATCGATTTCTACCCCTTGTATTAATTATGTTGGTTTCCGAAGTGCCACCTATACCAGATGCTTCCCCAATAGATTCACTGTCAGAGACAAAGGATTGCAGGGAGGTTGACCGAGAATGGGAAGCAGATCCAGACCTAAAAGTAGGTCTGGATCTGCCACCCGTTGACCTCCATCGGTACATTTTGTTGTTATTAAAATCGCTCAAATCCCTCTGCAAGTTTCTTAAATTTAAAGTCACGGACTTCCTTCTCCCATTTTTCAACCAGTTGCTTCAATTCCTCCTCAAATGCAGTGAAGGTTTCATGGGGTATATCACGGGAGATAGAAGCTTGCAATTCATCCAACTCATGTTCAAAGTCTTTTAATGATTGAGTGTTTGACTTAATGAGAAGCTTCATATATCCACGGGAGCACGTGCTGGACAGCAATTCCCACTCATCCCTGAATTCCCTATCCTCAACTCCATATGAAGGGAAGACCTGGATTCTTAGGCCTCTAGGGATGAGATCCCTTTCTAAATATTTTTCTAGGAAGGACTTGTTCCACCACATGCGGGTCCTTTTCCTAAGGATAGCCTTATATTTAATAATTCTCTCTTTAACTCCATCATCCACACCCTCTGGGGTGGTTTTATTCCCATCCTTAAATGCTTTGTCAAGTTCTAGGAGCCACGTCTGGTCACGTGTCCTAAAGTCCATAATGAGCCACGGCCAAACTGTGAAAGACACAGAAATAGTCAAAATCCAAACAATTAGCCACATGGTCCTAAATAGAAGTCTCATATGGGTCACACCGGATAGGACATGAAAGAAACCTCCCAGTGTGGCCACCGAGACAGCACACTCCAAAGGATATACGATAAACAAGAGCACAAGGAGCACTGATGCAAATAGTATAAATTTATTAAGTACAATTGGAACATTTCCCCCCTTTTCTCATGGGATTTTCATGAACTTTGTGAACTACACTTTAAGCCCTTTTTTGACATGCATTATATAACTGCATGTCTCAATATATATAAATGCACATGTATATATGTTTTTCATATTTTTCTGTTCTCGAACATATCCCATGATGTATACTCCCTTGTTATGGGGTAATGTTGCTCTTATCTGGTGGCACTATAAATTGTTCATTATCTATTTATTTCTATATACTCTTCCCTTCTTTTTTACACCCATCCTTTTGGACTTGGGTAAGACAGCTGGATTGGTTATTATCTTTATTATCCTAAGACCCCCGCAGGTACTATTTTCCATTTGGAGCAACCATGAGGCTCGTCAGTGGTGACGCGTCCCCTCCCTGAGCCTCATGACAACTTTGCTTGATGATGTATACTACCTGTGGTAGTCCGTTTGGAATCTAAGTAAACTCTATTCTTTCTCAATCTGGTTGCCTTCCCTATTCTGCCACCAGGGGGGGCGCGATGCGCGTGATGTCCGGTACGCACTGGGTGCAATGCCCCTCTTGCTTGCCTGGGCTGTCTGCGCCTCGCGTCCCTCCTGTTGCTAGGGAGCGGTGATTCCGTGCTCTCTCCGGCATTTCCCGCGCGTGCGCGCTGGGTGCGCTGCCCGGGATGTTGCTGGGTGTTCCCGGCATATCCCGTGCATGTGCGCTGGGCGCTCCGCCCAGGATTTTGCTGTGAGGCAGCGCGGATCTTACGGTCCTCTCTGGCATCCGGTCAGGTGATCTGTATCACGTGACCGGGTGGCGTCCTTAAAAGGGTGGTGCGCTTATGCACACCACACTTACTCCTCCCTGAAGAAGCGGGTATTTCCCACGAAACGGCCGTCGGAGGTCCCCTCTGGGCTGGCCTGGCTCCCCTGAACCACCACTATTTCTGGTAAGCGACTAGCTATACATGGCATGGGCTCTATTTACTCTGCTACTTCACCATCTTATATGTAGCCCTGTTTCCACAGATACCATATGAGCTCAAACTACACTGTCACTCTCCTCCCCTCTCATGCTCCTTGCATTTGTCCATTACTTGATTTTCCCTCATATCACATTTATATGCCCACTTGGGCACTACTTGCTATTTATAATATATATATATATATATATATATATATATATATATATATATGTGATTGAGCTTATGGATGTTGCTTTTGCGACTCGTATTGTTGGTAACTCAGCCCTTTAACTTGGTTGCCCTGTACCATCATAGTGAATCAGTGTATGATGTGAGCTTAAGCTTTGTTCTTGCCTGCTGTGTTCCTCATTGTGGTCAGTGGGACCCAGAATTTCATTCCCTGAATCTATGCTTGTATATGTCCTATTACCTTTTTACTTGTCATTTATATATAAGTACTTAATAAATTTATACTATTTGCATCAGTACTCCTTGTGCTCTTGTTTATCGTATATCCTTTGGAGTGTGCTGTCTCGGTGGCCACACTGGGGGGTTTCTTTCATGTCCTATCCGGTGTGACCCATATGAGACTTCTATTTAGGACCATGTGGCTAATTGTTTGGCATTTGTGAATAAATGGAAGAATTTTGCCTCCGGAGTTGATGGGAAAACGTATCCGATTGAGCAGTTTCTTAATTGCAGCTCCTCTGGTGTGGTCTACCTCATTACTTGCACGGATTGTTCTAAACAATATGTGGGTTGCACTGTAGGGGCGTTAAAAAAAAAAAAGAGAATTAAAGACATCTCGCGGATGCCACAGGTGCACCCAAAGTGGGCATTTCTGAAGTTTCTCGTCACTTTATGGAGGTACATAGGGGAGAAAATAAATGCTTTAAGTTCAATGCTATTGAGAAAGTCAGAAGACCCACCAGAGGAGGAAACTATAGGAAATTGCTTTTGAGAAGAGAGTCTTATTGGATGTTTGCATTGGGCTCCAGACAGGCTGGAGGTTGAAATATCCGCAGGGACTTCATTTTGCAGTATAGGTGAATGTATTAATTTTGACATGTTGTTTGCCACCTCAACTCAGAGATAATGTATAGTGAATATTTTGTGTCAATGTACACGATTCCTTTTTTTATTTCCGCTCTCTCACTCTCTTTCCTGGGTTTGTGCACATTGACACAGCGATCTCGCATACGTGACTATTTATTCCCATTGTTATATCCCTTATAAATTGTCTAGTTTATTGAAATATTAAGACTTATATTATAAAGGTAGTTAAATGATGATCTTTTTTTTTTAAATATGGATAGGATAGGAGAGTGTTTGGAAATCATATTATAAAGTCTCAGAAACATTCATTTGATAAGACATGTTGTATATAAGAAATATTCATGAAAGTACTGCGGCTCTTATGCGGCATGTGGTTTGTGTGTACAAGGCTTTTTTGCAGATTACATGCTGTAAAGGTTTATCATGCTCAGTGCCTTACGAAAGTAGAGGGAGAGAGGGGCACAGGGTAGCCAGTAGTGCCAGATAAGAGCCTTGGGCTATGTGCCCACGGAGAAAGTGTCCTGCGGATATATCCGCAGGAGCTCCCAGAAATCCGCAGCACAACTGTCTGTTTTCATGCTGCGGATGTGCTGCGGAATGTCCTGCGGATATGCTGCGGTCATTCTGCATTGAGGATACAGTACCATGGCTTCGGCACTGCAACCTCAATGCAGAACAAGTGCTGGAGTGATCGGTGAGTTCATACTTACCTCCATCACGCAGCACTACACTCTCCGGCTGTGTCTGTCTGCACATTGCAGGAGAAGGTGGGCAGGCCTGAATTAGCTCCGGCTGTCACATGATCAGAGCTCGTGCAGGCCCCGCCCACCTCCTGCTTCCTGCTCCTGACTCCACCGCGCTCCACTACACTGGAGGAAGTGACTCCGGTGTCTGCTATCAAGGTAGGTAAGTATTGAACCCTGCGGAAAAATCCGCAAGAATAAATTGACATGCTGCAGATTTTTCTGCAGGGAAATCTGCATTATTTCCGCTGCGGAAAAAAACGCAGCATGGGCACAGCAGTTCCAAAATGCCATAGAAATGGCTGGGGACTCGCTGTACTGCGGATTTTTGAAAAATCTGCAGAGTTTCCGCAAAAAAAATTGCGGCAAATTCCGCAAATTTTCTGCAGCATGGGCACATAGCCTTGCACTTTCGGACACTTGTGGAGAATAAATCGACATTGTTCACACGCCAGTTACAGTGCCTTGCGAAAGTATTTAGCCCCCTTGAATTATTCAACCTTTTCCCACATTTCAGGCTTCAAACAAAAGATAAAAATTTACATTTTATGTTGAAGAATCAACAACAAGTGGGACACAATTGTGAAGATGGACGAAATGTATTGCTTATTTTAAACTTTTGTAAAAAATAAAACTGAAAAGTGGGGCGTGCAATATTAATCATCCCCTTTACTTTCAGTGCAGCAAACTCACTCCAGAAGTTGATTGAGGGTCTCTGAATGATGCAATGTTTTCCTAAATGACTGATGATGATAAATATAATCCCCTGTGTGTAATCAAGTCTCCGTATAAATGCCCCTGCTCTGTGATAGTCTCAGGGTTCTGTGTAAAGCGCAGAGAGCATCATGAAGACCAAGGAACACAACAGGCAGGTCCGTGATACTGTTGTGGAGAAGTTTAAAGCCGGATTTGGTTACAAAAAGATTTCCACAACTTTAAACATCCCAAGATGCACTGTGCAAGCGATCATATGGAAATGGAAGGAGAATCATACACTGCAAATCTACCAAGACCCGGCCGTCCCCCAAAAATTTCATCTCAAACAAGTAGAAGACTGATCAGAGATGCAGCCAAGAGGCACATGATCCCTCTGGATGATCTGCAGAGATCTACAGCTGAGGTGGGAGAGTCTGTCCATAGGACAACAATCAGTCGTACACTGCACAAATCTGGCCTTTATGGAAGAGTGGCAAGGAGAAAGCCATTTCTCAAAGATATCCTTAAAAAGTGTCAATTAAAGTTTGCCACAAGCCACCTGGAGACACCAAACATGTGGAAGAAGGGGCTCTGGTCAGATGAAACCAAAATCGAATATTTTGGGCACAATGTCAAACTATATGTTTGGCGTAAAAGCAACACAGCTCATCACCCTGAACACACCATCCCCACTGTAAAACGTGGTGGAGGAAGCATCATGGTTTGGGCCTGCTTTTCTTCAGCAGGGACAGGAAAGATGGTTAAAGTTGATGGGAAGGTGGGAATATGCTGGACCTGGTCTTCTCCAGTCTCTGCTCAGTGCATAATTTAACTAACTCCCCTCTCCCACTCTCTGACCACAACCTTCTTTCATTCTTGGTCAAGAGCTGTCAACCTACTCAGGACACCCCCATTTACCTCCCATATAGGAATATACATGCCATTAACAACCAGGAATTTCTGAAGAAGTTGCAGTCATCACTGGCCCCAATATCCTCCCTCTCATGTCCTGACTCTGCTGTAAAACTTTATAATGACACCCTACAGAGCGCCCTAGATGAAGCTGCACCTGCTACATGCAGAGCAACTCGGCGCAGACGGCAGCAGCCCTGGCACATGTTGCAAACCCGCTTTCTCCAGCAGTGTTCCAGGTGCGCTGAACGTCTGTGGAGAAAATCCAATCTAGCCGAAGATTTCATCCACTATAAGTTTATGCTCAAAACATACAATGCTGCCCTTCACCTCTCCAAAGAAGCGTACTTTAACACCCTCATCACCTCTCTAGCCAACAATCCTAAACGACTCTTTGATACTCTCCATTCCCTCCTAGGACCAAGAGTTCTGGCCCCAACCACCAACCTCAGTGCAGATGACCTGGCCAATTATTTTAAAGAAAAAAATTGACCATATAAGCCAGGAAATTTCCTCCCAGCCTCATAACACCACACATTCTCTGCCCTCCTACACCACACATTGTCTGCCCTCCCACACTTCATCTAACTCACTTTCACTCTTTGATCCAGTCACAGAATAAGTCACCAGGCTCCTCGCATCTTCTCGCCCTACTACCTGCACCAGTGACCCTATTCCCTCACATCTCCTTAAACCTGTCACCCCAGTTGTCACCACTCACCTAACTAAAATATTCAATCTCTCTCTCTCCTCTGGTGTCTTTCCCTCCTCCTTCAAACATGCCAGCATACACCCATTACTTAAAAAAACATCCCTGGACCAAAATTGTGCTGCTAACTACAGACCTGTCTCTAATCTCCCATTCATCTCCAAACTCCTGGAACGTCTGGTCCACTCCCGTTTAATCCGCTGTCAGATAATTCTCTCCTCGACCCTCTACAATCCGGTTTCCGCTCCTTACATTCTACTGAAACTGCTCTTACTAAAGTCTCTAATGATTTACTAACAGTTAAATCTAATGGTCACCTCCCTGCTGATCCTCCTGGATCTCTCTGCTGCATTCGATACTGTGGATCACCAGCTCCTACTCACTATGCTCCGCTCTACCGGGCTGAAGGACACCGTTCTTTCTTGGTTTTCCTCTTACCTCTCTGACCGCTCATTCACTGTATCCTTTGCCGGCTCCTCTTCCTCTCCTCTTCCCCTTACGGTCGGGGTTCCTCAGGGTTCAGTCCTAGGCCCCCTCCTGTTCTCTCTATACACAGCCCCTATTGGACAAAATCAGCAGATTTGGTTTCCAGTACCATCTTTATGCTGATGACACCCAACTGTACACATCTTCTCCTGACATCACCCCTGCACTATTACAAAATACTACCGATTGTCTGTCCGCTGTCTCCAACATCATGTCCTCCCTCTATCTAAAACTGAACCTGTCAAAAACTGAACTTCTTCTGTTTCCTCCCTCTCCTAACCTTCCGAAACCCAATATTACCATTTCTGTGTGTGGCTCTACCATTACGCCCCAGCAGCACGCCAGCTGTCTTGGGGTTATATTTGACTCCGATCTTTCCTTCACTCCCCACATTCGTTCACTTGCTCTTTCTTGTCACTTCCACCTGAAAAACATCTCAAGAATTCGACCTTTTCTTACCGTTGACTCTGCAAAAACTCTGTCGCTCTCATTCATTCTCGCCTGGATTATTGTAACTCTTTACTAATTGGTCTCCCTGTTACTAAACTCTCCCCTCTCCAATCCATTCTGAATGCCGCAGATAGGATAATTTTCCTCTGCAACTGCTTCACTGACGCCTCTGCTCTGTGCCAGTCATTGCACTGGTTGCCTATCCGCTACAGAATCCAATATAAACTTATCACTCTCACAAGGCTCTCCACAGTTCTGCACCACCCTACATCGCCTCCCTCATCTCTGCCTATCACCCCACCCGTGCCCTCCGCTCTGCACCGCCCTACATCTCCTCCCTCATCTCTGCCTATCACCCCACCCGTACCCTCTGCTCTGCTAATGACTTAAGACTGACATCCTCAACAATTCGAACCTACCACTCCAGTCTTCAAGATTTCTCACGAGCTGCGCCTATGCTCTGGAACACACTACCAAGAGAAATCCGATTAATTCCCAACATCCACACCATTAAGCGGGCCCTAAAAATGCATTTCTTTAGACTAGCCTATCACCTCACTGCCCTGATCTAATCTAGTCCCTTTCTGCCCTTCAAAAAATTTACTTCCAGTTCTCGTCCCCTGTACCTGTATAAATTCTCACCGACGGGTTCATGCAGGTGCTTTTGAATACCCTATTAAATCGATGGCTGGACCATATATGACAAGCTTTTCTCCCCCCATTCACCTTTTGTGTCTCCCCCATTTCCTCAGACTGTAAGCTTACGAGCAGGGCCCTCACTCCTCCTGGTATCTTAATTTTGTTATTTTGTATTGTCTCATATTGTCTGTACATGTCCCCTCTTAATTGTAAAGTGCTGAGGAATATGTTGGCGCTATAGAAATAAAACTTATTATTATTATGGGAAGATGAATGGAGCCAAATACAGGACCATTCTTAAAGAAAACCTGTTGGAGTCTGCAAAAGACCTGAGACTGGGACGGAGATTTGTCTTCCGACAAGACAATGATCCCAAACAAAGCAAAATCTACAATGGAATGGTTCACAAATAACCGTATCCAGGTGTTAGAATGGCCAAGTCACAGTCCAGACCTGAACCCAATCGAGAATCTGTGGAAAGAGCTGAAAACTGCTGTTCACAAACGCTCTCCATCCAACCTCACTCAGCTCCAGCTGTTTACAAAGGAAAAATGGGCGAGAATTTCAGTCTCTCCATGTGCAAAACTGATAGACACATACCCCAAGCGACTGCAGCTGTAATCACAGCAAAAGGGGGCGCTACAAAGTATTCACTTACAGGGGATGAATAATATTGCACGCCCCAATTTTCAGTTTATTATTTTTTATAAAAGTTTAAAATAAGCAATAAATATCATTGACCTTCACAATTGTGTCCCACTTGTTGATTCTTCACCATTAATTGAAATGTGGGAAAAGGTTAAAAAAAATTCAAGGAGGCTGAATACTTTCACAATGCACTGTATATGATACTGTATAATCATGTATAGTTATTTTTATATAGCTCACCGACAAAGTTTTTGTTTTTTCTTTAATAGTTTGTAAAAACTAAAACCACTATGAATCAAACTTATAGTGATAATTATGCTACATAATATGTTGCATATAAGAAATATCCTATGAGAGAATTGTGATTTTGATGCACTATATACAAGGGGCGATCCAAAAGTAACGATAATCGGTTACTTCTATTGAACACAGAAATTAAAATAAAATGTTTTCTTCTCTCTTAGGTACCCACTAGTCCAGGAAAAAAAAAAAAATCACTTAAATAGGCCACGATTCCCGGGAGCTACATTCATTTGAATATGAACTGCCGAGGAGTGAACATCAAAACGGAAAAAAACGAGCTCAGAGCGGTCATCAAATACCTCTGCTTGAAAAAAATGACTACCAAAGACATACACAGCGACTTGGTGCAAACATTGGGGGACTCTTCTCCTCCATATTCCACAGTTGCACGCTGGGCCAAGGAAATTAAGCTGGGAAGAACATCGACGGAAGATGAACATCGTGAAGGACGCCCATCCACGTCCCTCAATGAAGAAAACGTGAAAAAAGTTGAAGTTGTATTGGCAGATGGAAGAGTGACTATCAGGCATGTAGCTGAGGTCACAGGGATCTCATATGGCAATATTCAAAGAATCCTTGCAAAAGAATTGCATATGAGAAAGGTCTCCGCGCGTTGGGTGCCAAAAATGTTAACCGACGAGCAAAAGAAGAAACGAGTTGACATTTCAATAACAAATCTCGAAAAGTTCCAAGCAGACAAGGAGAATTTTTTGTTACGTTTTTTGACCATGGACGAGACCTGGATCCACCACTTTGATCCCAAAACTAAACAACAATCGATGACATTGAAACGAGCCGACGCCGAAGAAATTCAAAGTGTCAAGCTCAGCAGGGAAGGTTATGGCGTCCGTTTTTTGGGACGCTGAAGGAATTATTATGGTGGACTATTTGGAGAAGGGAGCCACTGTTACAGGCTCCTACTACGCAGAACAAATAAGAAGATTGCGGGAGGCTATCAAGGAGAAAAGGCGCGGCAAACTGCGGGCTGGAGTGCTGTTTCACCAAGACAACGCGCCGGCTCACAAAGCTGCAGTTGCCATGGCAATCATTCAAGAAGCAGGCTTTGAACTGGTGGAACACCCCCCTATTCGCCAGATCTAGCCCCCAGTGACTTCTTTCTCTTTCCTCGCCTCAAGGAACACCTCCGGGGCAAGAAATTTGACGACAATAGCGACGTGATAACCGCTGTTGGGGATTTTTTTCAAGATCAAGAATTTTTTTCGAAGGGAATTCTAAGTTTAGAAAAGAGATGGACTAAATGTATAGACTTGTTAGGAGACTATGTAGGAAAATATTTTATTTTTTTAATACATTCATTGTGTTTATTATTATCATTACTTTTGGATCGCCCCTCGTAGATCGGTGAATACTGTATATGGAGATTTTCCCATAATAGATCCTTAAAATATACACATGGTACAACCACAAAGAGCTTGGATTTGGATAATCTACGGATGATTTTCTCCCAATAGAGTGTCTCTGGTATCTGTATTTATTTCTATTGAATCAAGCCTATAGCAAAAATAAAGTCCTACTAACGTCTACTTTAGACATATGGTATATAGGAAATATTCATGAGGGCATTGCGGTTTCTATAAATTTTATATATTGACAGTAGGTTTATGAAGTTTTATCTTGTTTATGATGAAAAAATAAATCTGTGTAACATATACGTATTATAAGTTTGTATAGTTATTATTTATACAGTTTACTGATAATGCTCTTCTGACAGTGCCTCTAGTTTTTATACATCCCTATAATGAACCAGATTGTGGAATTTAATGAAGGCAAGAAAGAGTTAACAACAGGACCTGCACCAGCGGACATGTCACATGT
The DNA here is from genome assembly GCF_048569485.1 of Anomaloglossus baeobatrachus. Lineage (NCBI taxonomy): Eukaryota > Metazoa > Chordata > Amphibia > Anura > Aromobatidae > Anomaloglossus > Anomaloglossus baeobatrachus. The sequence goes on along the minus strand of NW_027443435.1, from coordinate 1,024,298 downwards.
GGTGTTGATTACGATGTGAATTAAATGGTCTTTTTAAACTCCGCATTTATATTAGTCAGTTACATGACTAAAGGCCCCGTCACACGCAGCGATATCTCTAGCGAGCGTACCCCCCCGTAGCTTGTGCGTCACGGGCAAATCGTTGCACGTGGCGCACAATATCGTTAGGAGCCGTCACACGGACTTACCTGCCTAGTGACATGGCTGTGGCCGGCGATCCACCTCCTCTCTAAGGGGGCACTTCATGCAGCGTCACAAAGCGGCCGCCAAATAGAAGCGGAGGGGCGGAGATGAGCGGCCGAAACATCTCGCCCACCTCCTTCCTTCTGCATAGCCGGCGGCCGCAGATAAGCTGAACTTCGCCGTTCCCGAGGTGTCAAACGTAGCGATGTATGCTGCCTCGGGAACGACAAACAACCTGCGACCTCAACAATCAACGATTTTTTGAAAATGAAAGACGTGTCAACGATGGACGATTTCGTGAGTATTTTCCCATCGTTAACGGTCGCTCGTTGGTGTCACACGCAACGACGTCGCTAAAGATTCCGGATGTGCGTCACGGAATCCGTGACCCTGGCGATATATTGTTAAGATACGTCGTTGTGTGTAACGGGGCCTTAAGACCATGTAATACGGTCGAAACGCGTCGCTAGTCCATTTTTCTCCCTTGTCTAGGGGCTGTCTGTGCCCAGCTTATACAATTTTCTGCACATGGAATAAACCACATGGAAATTTTCATTGAAGACTGCCTTCCTTTCTGCGTTGGATTTTTTTTCACATGTTTGCAGCTGCCCGGCCGATTGTCCGTGCTGTGGAGAGGAGGCTAGGAGTGGGAGTGGGTGAGCTGAATTCCTTTGTTAGGCACTGTGCGCACGCTGCGGATTTGCCGCAGCAAATGTGTAACATTGCTGCAGTCATTTCCCAACAAAATCTATGGGTTTTGAAAAATGCTGTGCGCACACTGCGTTTTTTTTTTTTATACCCACGGATTTTCCGCGCGGAATTAATGAGCATGTCACTTCTTTTCTGCAGGTACCTGCTGTTTTTGCCATAGATAATGGTAAAAATCCGCAGGGAGCAGCCTGAGGAGAAAAACGCGCGAAATCCGCATCAAATCCACACCTAACCACGGTAATACTTCATGCGGATTTCGTTGCGGTTTTGGCGCGTTTTTTTACCGCGGGTGCGGGATTCTTTAAGAGGGTCTGTTTTTTCCTTAAGAAAAAAAAAGTCACTTTCTAGTGCGCACATGGCGTTATTCATTAACCCCTTCACCCCCAGCCACTAAAACACCCTAATGACCGAGCCATTTTTTGCAATTCTGACCAGTGTCAGTTTGACAGGTTATAACTCTGGAACACTGCAACGGATCCTGGCGATTCTGACATTTTTTCGTGACATATTGTACTTCATGTCAGTTGTAAGTTTAGGCCGATACTTTTTGCGTTAATTTGTGAAAATTTAGGAAATTGTGCGAAAAGTTTGAAAATTTCGCAATTTTCAAACTTTGAAAATTTATGCCCATAAATCTGAGAGATATGTCACACAAAATTAGTTACGAAATAACATTTCCCACTTATCTACTTTACATCAGCGCAATTTTCGAAAGAAATTTTTTTTTCGTTAGGGAGTTAGAAGGGGTCAAAGTTCATCAGCAATTTCTAACTTTTCCAACAAAATTTACAAAATAATTTTTTTAGGGACCACATCACATTTGAGGTGACTTTGAGAGGCCGAGGTGACAGAAAATACCCAAAAGTGACCCCATTCTAAAAACTGCACCCCTCACACTGCTCAAAACCACATCCAAGAAGTTTATTAACCCTTTAGGTGCTTCACAGGAACCAAAGCAATGTGGAAGGAAAAAATGAAAATTTTACTTTTTAAACACAAAAATGTTACTTTAGCCATAAAATTTTCATTTTCAGAAGGGAGAAAAGAGAAAGTGCACCATACACTTTATTGCGCATTTTCTCCTGAGTACGCCGATACCCCATATGGAGTAAATATCAATTGTTTGGGTGCACGGCAGAGGTCGAAAGGCAAGGAGCGCCATTTAAATTTTTGAACGCAAAATTAGCTGCACTCATTAGCAGACGACATGTCAGGTTTGAAGACCCCCTGAGGTGCCTAAACAATGGAGCTCCCCCACAAGTGACCCCATTTTGGAAACTAGAGCCCTCAAATAAATTTTTCTAGATGTTTGGTGAGCACTTTGAACACCTGGGGGCTTCACAGAAGTTTATAAAGTTGAGCTGTGAAAAGAATTTTTTTTTTACCAAAAAACTGTTGCTTCAACTAAGTAGCTTTTTTTTTTCCACAAGGGTATCGGGAAAAAAATACACCATTAAATTTATAGTGCATTTTTTCCTGAGTACGACGATACCTCATATGTGGTGGAAAGTAATTGTTTGGGTGCATGGCGGGGCTCAGAAGAGAAGGAGCACCATTTGACAGCAAAATTTGTTTGAATCATTAGCGGATACCATGTCACGTTTGGAGACCCCCTGAAGTGCCTAAACAGTGGAGCTCCCCCACATGTGACCCCATTTTGGAAACTAGACCCCTCAAGGAGTTTATCTAGATGTTTAGTGAGCCCCAAGGGGCTCCACAGAAGTTGATAATGTTGAGCCATGAATACAATTTTCTTTTGTTTTACCACAGAACTGTTACTTGAACCAGGTAGCTTTTTTTTCACAAGGGTATCAGGAAAAAATGCACCATAAAACGTATTGTGCAATTTCTCCCGAGTACGCAGATACCTCACATGTGGTGGAAAGTAATTGTTGGGCGCATGGCGTGGCTCAGAAGAGAAGGGCACCATTTGACAGCAAAATTGGTTGGAATCATTAGTGGACGCCATGTCACGTTTGGAGACCCCCTATGGTGCCTAAACAGTGGAGCTCCCCCACAAATTACCCCATTTTGAAACTAGACCCCTCAAGGAATTTATCTAGATGTTTAGTGAGCCCCTTGTACCCCCAGGCGCTCCACTGAAAGTTCATAACGTTGAACCGTGAAAATTATTTATTTTTACATTTTTGCAGCAACAAGGTAGCTTTTTTTTTTTTTTCCTTTTACAACGGTTACAGGAAAAAATGCACCATAAAACGTATTGTGCAATTTTTCCCGAGTACGCAGATACCTCATATGTGGTGGAAATCAATTGTTTGGGCGCATGGCGGGGGCTCAGAAGACAAGAAACGCCATTTGACTTTTCAAACGCACAGATGCAGTGCACTGATCGGCCGCTGCAGGAGGCACGGTCGGATAAAATACAAAAAGCATTAGGGATACGGAAAAAAAAAAAGTCACGCCAAAAATTGAGCAGGGATGCTGATCCGCGCTCAGCGGGACGAACGGACAGATGCGATACTTTTTTTCCCGTATCCCCGAGGCTTTTTGTATCGAATCAGTCCGTGCGTCCCGCCGAGCGCTGATCAGGGATGCACATAACGGATCGGCATCCCTGCTCAATTTTTAGCGTGACTTTTTTTTCCGTATCCCCGATGCTTTTTGTCACGCCAAAAATTGAGCAGGGATGCCGATCCGTTATGTGCATGCCTGATCAGCGCTCGGTGGGACGCACGGACTGATGCGATACAAAAAGCGTCGGGGATACGGGAAAAAAAAAGTCCCGCCGAAAACTGACCACGGATGCAGATACGTTATCTGCATCCCTGATCAGCGCTCTGCGGGACGCACGGACGCATGAGGTGTAAAAATGGACAGGGGATAGAGGAAAAAAAAGAAAAAAAAAAAGTTATACTTACAGTACCCAGAGGATTAGCAGGAGGAACAGCTTTACAGGAACAGCAGGCAGGAAGTTGGACAGCTCAGCAGAAGACCCAGGAAGAAGGACCCAGCGATGGAGGCAGATGTGATCGGGCCAGTGAAGACCTCGGAGGACCCTGTGAAGACAGGTATGGGGACGTTGGGGGGACAGCAGAGGGGGAGGGCAGAGAGGGAGAGCAGAGGAGGAGGGAGATACCGGAGGAGCTGCAGAATAGAGATTACGGGGGAGGCCGGCAGATTGGGATGTCGGGGGGGGGGGCAGATCGCAGGGGGGCACGGGCGGGGGCCATTACGGGAGCGTGCAGGAGCAATCACAGGAGCGCGCAGGGGCTGCAAGGTGAGCACAATACTCACCGCTCCTGCTCTATGTGACAGCAGCGGCAGCAGCAGCGGTGGTGTGGTACCACTAGTACCAGCCAGTGCTGCACGCTGCAGACATGTTTGGGGGAGGGTCCCCAGACCAGCACAGGCCTGGGGAGGGCGGCCACCAGCAAATCAAACCGCCCCACTGCACACTGATTGGAGCGATTGCGCGGCATAGCACGATCGCTCCAATCAGTGCTGCAGGGGCTGGGGGCGGCATGTTTGAGATCTACCTATGATCTTCTGTACCTGCTACGGCATCTCATAGCCGGATCTCACAGTATCGCACTATTTCCGGCATTATTTTTACCGAAATCAGTGCGAAAGATGTGGTTGGCGGTTCAGATTTGAACAGCCAATCACATCGATCGTCGATGGGGGGTGGCGATGCCACCCCCCCCTGGGGTGAAGCAAAGGTCCCCTGCTGTAAGAAACAGCAGGGGACATCATTTGAAAGCCGTTGCTATGGCCACGCCAATCAAATGAACTTTAGGCAGTAAAATTACGTCCCTGGTCGTTAAGTCACGTTAAAATAGGACGTAATTTTACTGCCCGCGGTCGTGAAGGGGTTAAAAGGCCTATGTGACAGAAAATACCTAAAATGACATTTTAAAAACTGCACCCTTCGAAGTGCTCAAAACGATATTCATAAAACATCTACAAAAGCATATCCAGTGGCACTCAATAATATAAGGATACTTTGGCATTGCATTACTGCTGCAGAAATATTAGAAAAAAGGGATTACTACTTAGGTAATGAGAAAAATGAGTAAAACGACAGAGATATTGCATTACTGCTTTAGAGATATTTGTAAAGTGAGATTCTTAGCTTATGTATTGGCCAATCCATGTGAGCCCGATAACCTCGACAAGCACCTGACCAAGCACTCCGCCTATAGCCAGGGTGTGTCCACCATCTTATTTTGCCAGGAACCTATCTTCCCAGACATGCAGATTTTTAATCACACATAGAAGCATTTAAGGTTAGGTTTCCAATATAGCACACCTGAAGAAAAAGACATGATTCGCACGTCCTAAAGTCATACTTTGATCTAAAGCCGATAGGCAAAAATATGAAACACTGGAACATGAGGTTCTTACTTTAACATTGTGATCAGACTGTATGAAGCCCCTGCCTCGTCATGGCGAACCTCTGTGTGGGTCCCTATTCTATGCCTCTAAAGTGCAGCGCCGTCCACAGCTACACCGACAATGCAACAGCAGGGCAGGAGACCTGGTGCCTCACAACACCCATGCTGCAAAGCAGAGTCCCCATGACTCCAGGCCGCACCGCCCCCCCAGACGCAAAACTACCACAGCAATGGCCGCCACACAACACCAGCACTCTGTGAAAGGAGCTGTACACTCACCTTCCAAAAGCTCCCAGTATGTGAACAGATCAAAATGTAAACCAAGAACCTCATGTTCAGGTATTTAATTTTTGCCTAGTGGCTTTAGATCAGGGTATTATTTTTGGATGTTCAAATGCAATTCATGTATTTTTCTCTTAAGTGTGCTGTTAGGTTCCCAATATAATGAAATCACCTTGTCGAGGTTATCCGGCTCACATGGATTGGTCGCTACATAAGCTAAGAATCTCTCTTTGCAAATATCTCTAAGGCCCGTTTCACACGTCAGTGAAAAACACTGACGTTTTTCACTGGCGTGTAAAACACGCACATGTCCCTCCGTGTGCTGTGAAATCACGGCACACGTGGGTTGTCTAAGTGCAATCCGGGCTCCGTTCTCCGTGGCCCGTGATTGCACTTAGAAATCAACTCACCTGCGCCCGCTCCCGCTCTCCATGGTCCTGATCGCTCCCGCGGTGCAGCATCTGGCCGGCGCAGCAGCTGCTTCTGGGTCGGCTGTGTCGTGCATCATGAATATGCGCGACAGTAATGAGCCGGCTCAGAAGCAGCAGGGAGAACGGGCTGCAGAGAGCACGGCTGAAGCCGGGTGAGTTAAAATGTTTTTTATTTTAGAAGCACATTTTTTTCTGGCACGTGTTTCACGGACCACACCACTGCGTGGTCCGTGGGACATCAGTGATGCCAGAAAAAAATGGACATGTCTCCATGCGGCAATCACGCACACGCGGGTACGCCGCATGGAGACACGTGCAGTGAAAAATCACTGATGTGTGAGCAGACCCATTCATTATAATGGGTCTGCGTATGTCAGTGATTCTGGTACGTTTAAAAAAAAGCACAAACGTACCAGAATCACTGACGTGTGAAAGGGGCCTAAAGCAGTAATGCAATGCCTTTCTTTATACTCATTTTTCACATTAGCAATGTATTTATCCCTTTTTTGTAATATTCCTACAGCAGTAATGCGATGCCAAAGTACACTTTAGATGCGTCACAGAAATTAAAGCAATGTGGAAGGAAAAAAATAAAGAGTTTAATGTTTCCCACAAAAGTGTGGCTTTAACCACAAATTTTAATTTTCCCAAGGGTAAGATGAGAAAATGAACCATATAATTCTGTTGTGCAATTTCTCATGTGTACGCTGATACCCCACATGTGGTGGAAAACTACTGCTTGAGTCCACGGCAGGGCTCGGAAGGGAAGGAGCAACATTTGACTTTTGGAGAACAAAATTGGGTGAAATAGATAGCGGATGCCATGTCACGTTTGTAAAGCCCTTGATGTGCTTCAACAGTGGAAACCCCCAACAAATCTCATTTTGGAAACTACACCACTGAAGGAATGTATCTAGAGGTGTGGAGATCATAGGAGCACCCTTATATAGGGCAAGGGGTCTTTAGCAGACCCCCAGCTATTATGGCGACCCATATGCACCCAATGATAAATGTTGCTGGGGGCGTTGGATATGTGGAACGTTGTACCCCATAGGCTGCGAGCTGCAAATGCTGCTGTCAAAGATCGAAAAGTTAACAGCAGTGGGTGAAGCTTACCTCCACTGAATAACTGAATAGACATCATCTGCTGCCAATAATGGAGACTCAGCTTCTGAGCCCGCAAGAAGCAATAGGATGTAATATTCACGTTACATATCGAGAAGGGGTTAAAGAAAACCTGGCAGCTACAAAAACACTATTTACCTGCAGATATAGTGGTAATCTGAGTACCTAGCATTTAACCCCTTCAGCCCCAGGGCACTTTCCGTTTTTGCGTTTTGCTCCCCTTCTTCCGAGAGCCGTAACTTTTTTATTTTTTCGTCAATCTTGCCATATGAGGGCTTGTTTTTTGCGGGACGAGTTGTACTTTTAAATGAAACTATAAGTTTTACCATATAGTGTACTGGAAAACAGCAAAAAAATTCCAAGTGTGGAAAAACTGCAAAAAAAAGTGTGATGGCACAATAGTTTTTGGGATGTTTTATTCACGGTGTTCACTATATGGTAAAACTGATGTGTGGCTGTGATGCCTCAGGTCGGTGCGAGTTTGTAGACACCAAACATGTATAGGTTTACTTGTATCTAAGGGGTTAAAAAATATTCACAAGCTTGTCCAATAAAAGTGGCGTACGTTTTGCGCCATTTTCCGAAACCCGTAGAGTTCTCATTTTTTGGGATCTATGGCTGAATGACTGCTTATTTTTTGCGTCTCGAGCTGACGTTTATAATGTTACCATTTTTGCGCAGATGCTACATTTTGATCGCCCGTCATTGCATTTTGCGTAAAACTTGCGGTGACCAAAAAACGTAATTTTGGCGTTTGGAATTTTTTTGCCACTACGCCGTTTACCAATCAGATTAATTGATTTTATATTTTGATAGATCGGGCATTTCTGAACGCGGCGATACCAAATGTGTGTATATTTATTTATTTTTTTTAACCCTTTAATTTTCAATGGGGGGAAAGGGAGGTGATTTGAACTTTTAGGGTTTTTTTGTTTTTTTTATTTTTTAAAACTTTTTTTTTATTTTACTAGTGCCCCTAGGGGGTTATAGCGATCAGCAATCCGATCGCTCTTATCTATCTGCTGATCATAGCTATACAGCTGTAAACAGCAGATAGTCACATCCTGTTTCACCCTGCTCCGGGCCGGGTGAAAACGAAAGTGAAACATCATAGCTGCAGGCGTCATCACATGACCCTGAGCTACGATGGCAACCACCGGAAGTCAAGTGATCACTCACGTGACTTCCGGTTGGGGCAGCGGTACATGAAAATCTTCACCGAGCGTATATACATCTCGCTGCCAGACTTTGACAGCGAGATGTAAGGGGTTAATGTTACGGGTGGAATGCAATTCCACTCGTAACATGCAGGAACACATATGATATGTGTGCCGATCGGCGCCGCCTGCCCGCGGCGGGACACTTTTCCACTGCTTTCCAGTCCTGCAGGAGTTAATGCTGTGGAGTAGTGTGAGGATCCTTGAGACTCAGGGGGCTAATTTCTATTCATCTGTCGTCTCCCTATTTAAGGTTTGAGTCTGTTTGTTGCTGCAGATGATATCTTCAACTTATGCTCCTGTGATTCCAGTCTTTGTGGTGATCCTATTCTTGGTGACCAGTAGTTTGCTGTTTGAGTGGTGTACAAGTTTCCCCATTATACAATTACTTCCTTCCTTATACCCTCCCATACACATGTTGTCTCTCTCCTTTGTGTGCAGTGTGTATGAGCTTTGTTTTTTTTCCTGTGTCTGTGGTATTTGTGGGGTTTGCATCTCCACTCCTGATGAGGGGGGAGAGAGCTTGTTAGATCAGGGTTTGGACTGGAGTTTGGGTTAAGCTGGCGGTCCAGACCTGGATACCATAAAGCCTACCTCTGGCATAAGGGACAGCACAAGGTCCCTAGTCTGAGGGCCAGTTTTAGGGTCCCTGCTCCAGCTACCCTGCCTCTGTGATACCCTGGGTTTAGGACTAACTACTCAGCTAAGTAACTGATCACTCAGAACAGGGAACCCCTGAAGAAACCAAGCACCTCCCAGTTTCAGATTGAATTGAGCTGTCGCTCAACAAACGAACAGCTTGGCACGACCCGGATTCCATAGGGAGCCAAAATTGTTACTCACAGCGTACAAGACAGCAGAGAGATTGTGACACAGTAACTGCAAGGAGAAAATGCAGTTACATTCTCCCAGGAGCGGCTCACTTCCAGTCACCAGCACAGTGGGAGAGGATGTAACAGTCACCACTCACTACATAGTGAGTGCACAGTAATCAACCCTCTTGTTCCTTGGCTGACAGCCTGTGAGTGAGTGTTACTGTTTCCCACACTTCATCAGTGACTGTATACGAGCGGCAGCAGGGAGAATGTAACTTCATTTTCTCCTTGCAGCTGGGAATGTGACTGTTCTCCTCGTTATAATGGTGACGCTTCACTGAGGAGGGTTACCTGTGGAAAAGTCTCTACTCCGTTCATCACCCCGCACATCCATTTCTCCTTTTTCCATTGTGTCTGCAGCGTTCTGCATATTTTCTCCCTGAATTTCAAAGCTGTAAAATATTGTAAAAGTCACAGACAGAAGGAAAAGTCATGTGGAAGGTTGTAGATGGACGCTTCTGCTACCAGAGCCGTGTGGCCCCTGAGACCAATCCATGCATGGCCTCTACGCCTCCTATATCGCCTGTGCTGCCCCAGAGTCAGTTCAGCAGGGATAGAAGCAGACGTGGCAGGATCCACTTAGTGTGGTACATTATGACATTGGGATTTCCTTCATTGTTTTGTCTTCACAATTTCGACGCCCTAATGCTTATTTTTCCGTCATTTGAGAATTGGTTTAGTCAACAATGTTGTATTTTTGAAAGTCTTTTTGAGGAAAATTCGTTTTATTAAATTGTTTTTCTTTAAGGGGACAAACAGAGGCGCACATAGAAATCATGGGACCCCATAGCGGAAGTTCTAATTGGTACCCCCCCCAAAAAAAAACAAAATTTAATTAATATTCAACTGGGTCATATAAGATCCTCTCCCAACTTTACAGCCCTTACAAAGCAATTTTCCTCCTAATGAAGCCCATTCATTCCCCTGTCACTGCCCCATAATGTATAATACAAGCACTGTATGATACCTCCACAGAACCCTCCACACCAGGGCTGAGGAGTCGGTAACAAAAACGGGAAGTTTCCCTCCGCTCTCTATACAGACACATCTGCAGGTTTTTCCCTCTGCTCTCTATACAGACACATCTGCAGGTTTTTCTCACTATCCAACATCAAATCAGAATAAAGTGAAGAAATAAATCCGGCATCCAAAATATTTTCAAAAACGTTTTTTATTTGTTAAATCCAGTGAATAAAGACCACAATGTGAGTCAATCAGTGACGTTTCGGTCCTTCCTTGGACCTTTCTCAAACTCAAACTATAAAGATACATAAGAAAAATACAAAGTGAATATTCTCTGAAAGGTGCATGAATATTAGAGCAAACATCATACATATTACTTGTGGAAAGATCCATAGAAAAGATTTATCTATAGAACAGAAAATGGGCACAATTGGATCATGGCCACGTCCCCAGCGGCTGCAATATCCCATAATATTCACTTTGTATTTTTCTTATGTATCTTTATAGTGTGAGTTTGATAAAGGTCCAAGGAAGGACCGAAACGTCACTGATTGACTCACATTGTGGTCTTTATTCACTGGATTTATAAACCCCAGATATGCCCCCATCCATCCTTCAAGCAACCTCCCCCCCTGCGAGCCCCCCCTCAACGTGCAGTCTCCCCCCTGCGAGCCCCCCCCTCAACGTGCAGTCTCCCCCCCTGCGAGCCCCCCCTCAACGTGCAGTCTCCCCCCCTCAACGTGCAGTCTCCCCCCCCCTGCGAGCCCCCCCCTCAACGTGCAGTCTCCCCCCCTGCGAGCCCCCCCCTCAACGTGCAGTCTCCCCCCCCCTGCGAGCCCCCCCCTCAACGTGCAGTCTCCCCCCCTGCGAGCCCCCCCTCAACGTGCAGTCTACCGCCCCAGCGAGCCCCCCTCCCCAACGTGCATCGCCCAGTGTAAGCCCCCCCCCAACGTGCATCGCCCAGTGTAAGCCCCCCCCCCAATATGCAGCATCGCCCCCTGCCCTGTGTAGCCCCCCATATCCCCCTTCCTTATGGAAGCCTCCACAGCCCTGTGCTGCAGCTTCAGCCCCTTCCCTGTGATATATACACGAGCTGCAGCCCCCAGTAGTGACAGGAGACAACTTTTATTTCTGCCCCCAAAATCCAGTGTGACCTCAGCTCTAGTGATGGGTAGTTCGTGAGTGAGTAGTTCAAAAATGAACTAATCTTCAGAGTGAACTAGTTCATCTAGTCACCATCCTGACAGAGATTAGTTCATTATGAACTAAACAGCAGTGTGAGGAGACAGAGAGTGATCCTCTACAGCTCCAGGAGGCTCCTGCTCTCACACTTGAAGGTAGTAAAACACTAGCACACATCAAATACAAATATAATAGTAATAATAATATTAATAAAAACTGAATTGCACAGTAGACAGACACAGCTCATATGTGTGTATGAGAGAGTTTTTTCTGTGTGTGGTTTATGCCCCTCACCTGTCTGTGTGATAGGATCAGCCTCCTGTAGAGGATCAGCCTCCTGTAGAGGATCAGCCTCCTGTAGAGGATCAGCCTCCTGTAGTCTAGAAGATCAGTCTTGCTAAAAACTTTACCACTGGCTCCTGTTCTGTTCTCAAAATGGTGAATGCTGAACTGCTCCTCAGCTCCCTCATCCACATTTATTATGAGTCAGTACTCTACACTACCACATGGGGTGCTGCTGGGCTCAGTGAGATGCATCAGATTGAACTAGACTGTCCTGATTCATTCTCAGTAGAACATTTAGTTCAGCAGCTCATCTAGTTCATCTAGTTCACAGGTCACATGATGCATTTCCTGTCAGCTCATAGGACAGGGTGGAGAGAAATACTGAACTAAACAGCAGTGTGAGGAGACAGAGAGTGATTCCTCTACAGCTCCAGGAGGCTCCTGCTCTCCACACTGGCTCTTTATAGCTCCTGATGCTGGAAAAGAAGGGAGTAACATTATACCACACATCAAATACAAATATAATAGTAATAATAATATTAATAAATACTGAAATTGCACAGTAGACAGACACAGCTCATATGTGTGTATGAGAGAGAGTTTTTCTGTGTGTGGGTTCATGCCCCCTCACCCGTCTGTGTGATAGGATCAGCCTCCTGTAGAGGATCAGCCTCCTGTAGAGGATCAGCCTCCTGTAGCCTAGATCAGTCCTTGCTAAAATCTTTACCATTGGCTCCTGTTCTGTTCTCAAAATGGTGGCTGCTGAACTGCTTCTCAGCTCCCTCATACACATTCATTATGGGTCAGTACTCTACACTACCACAGGGGGCACTGCTGGGCTCCCTCATACACATTCATTATGGGTCAGTACTCTACACTACCACAGGGCTCCCTCATACACATTCATTATGGGTCAGTACTCTACACTATCACAGGGGGCGCTGCTGGGCTCCTCATACACATTCATTATGGGTCAGTACTCTACACTACCACAGGGGGCGCTGCTGGGCTCCCTCATACACATTCATTATGGGTCAGTACTCTACACTACCACAGGGGGCGCTGCTGGGCTCCCTCATACACATTCATTATGAGTCAGTACTCTACACTATCACAGGGGGCGCTGCTGGGCTCCTCATACACATTCATTATGGGTCAGTACTCTACACTATCACAGGGGGCGCTGCTGGGCTCCTCATACACATTCATTATGAGTCAGTACTCTACACTATCACAGGGGGCGCTGCTGGGCTCCTCATACACATTCATTATGGGTCAGTACTCTACACTATCACAGGGGGCGCTGCTGGGCTCCTCATACACATTCATTATGGGTCAGTACTCTACACTCTACACAGGGGGCGCTGCTGGGCTCAGTGAGATGCATCAGACTGAACTAGGCTGTCCTGATTCATTCTCAATAGAACATTTAGTTCAGCAGCTCATATAGTTCATTTAGTTCACAGGTCACATGATGCATTTCCTGTCAGCTCCTCAGGATAGAGTGGAGAGAAATACTGAACTAGATGAACTAAATGAGCTAATCTTTTGAACTAATCTTTTCAGTGAACTAGTTCATGGTGAACTAATCACCAAAATGAACTAGATTTCCCATCACTACTCAGCTCTATAACTAATGAGGAAAAGCTGAATCTTCCCCACCTCAGGGTCAGGATCCGTCCGCTCTGCACAGGAGCCCGAGCTCTGCTGCTTCCGGTCACAGATCTGCCCAGCACGACGAAGCCCCGCCCCTTCCGGTGACGTCATTCCCTCAAAAAATCAACTCCATTCTAGACGTCACCCTCTAGCCACTGGGATGGTAGATGCTAGAATGTACGGGATCCTTTCCGGTATGATGTCACTTCTGCCACGTGTTAGGGGCGTGGTCTGATTTCACAAGGCGTGAGGCGATGGGAGCGTCTATAGTGGAGTTGATTTTTGAGGTAATGACATCACCGGAAAGGGCGGGGCCTCCTCGTGGTGGGCACTGGCAGATCTGTGAGCGGGAAGCAGCAGTGCCCAGGCCTTGTGCAGACAGAGCGGACGGATCCTGACCCTGAGGTGGGGACTGTAGGATGGATGGATGGATGGGGGCACATCTGGGGTGGGGACGGATGGATGGATGGGAGCACATCTGGGGTGGGGACTGTAGGAAGGATGGATGGGGGCACATCTGGGGTGGGGACTGTAGGATGGATGGTGGCACATCTGGGGTGGGGACGGATGGATGGGGGCAAATCTGGGGTGGGGACTGATGGATGGATGGGGGCACATCTGGGGTGGGGACTGGATGGATGGTGGCACATCTGGGGTGGGGACGGATGGATGGGGGCACATCTGGGGTGGGGACTGGATGGATGGATGGTGGCACATCTGGGGTGGGGACGGATGGATGGGGGCACATCTGGGGTGGGGGACTGATGGATGGATGGGGGCACATCTGGGGTGGGGACTGGATGGATGGATGGTGGCACATCTGGGGTGGGGACGGATGGATGGGGGCACATCTGGGGTGGGGACTGGATGGATGGATGGTGGCACATCTGGGGTGGGGACGGATGGATGGGGGCACATCTGGGGTGGGGACTGATGGATGGATGGGGGCACATCTGGGGTGGGGACTGGATGGATGGATGGGGGCACATCTGGGGTGGGGACTGGATGGATGGATGGTGGCACATCTGGGGTGGGGACGGATGGATGGGGGCACATCTGGGGTGGGGACTGGATGGATGGTGGCACATCTGGGGTGGGGACGGATGGATGGGGGCACATCTGGGGTGGGGACTGATGGATGGATGGGGCACATCTGGGGTGGGGACTGATGGATGGATGGGGCACATCTGGGGTGGGGACTGATGGATGGATGGGGGCACATCTGGGGGTGGGGACTGATGGATGGATGGGGCACATCTGGGGTGGGGACTGATGGATGGATGGGGCACATCTGGGGTGGGGACTGATGGATGGATGGGGCACATCTGGGGTGGGGACTGATGGATGGATGGGGGCACATCTGGGGTGGGGACTGATGGATGGATGGGGGCACATCTGGGGTGGGGACTGATGGATGGATGGGGGCACATCTGGGGTGGGGACTGATGGATGGATGGGGGCACATCTGGGGTGGGGACTGATGGATGGATGGGGGCACATCTGGGGTGGGGACTGATGGATGGATGGGGGCACATCTGGGGTGGGGACTGATGGATGGATGGGGGCACATCTGGGGTGGGGACTGATGGATGGATGGGGGCACATCTGGGGTGGGGACTGATGGATGGATGGGGGCACATCTGGGGTGGATGGGGGCACATCTGGGGTGGGGACTGATGGATGGATGGGGGCACATCTGGGGTGGGGACTGATGGATGGATGGGGGCACATCTGGGGTGGGGACTGATGGATGGATGGGGGCACATCTGGGGTGGGGACTGGATGGATGGGGGCACATCTGGGGTGGGGACGGATGGATGGATGGGGGCACATCTGGGGTGGGGACGGATGGATGGATGGGGGCACATCTGGGGTGGGGACGGATGGATGGATGGGGGCGCATCTGGGGTGGGGACTGGATGGATGGATGGGGGCGCATCTGGGGTGGGGACTGGATGGATGGATGGGGGCGCATCTGGGGTGGGGACTGGATGGATGGATGGGGGCGCATCTGGGGTGGGGACTGGATGGATGGATGGGGGCGCATCTGGGGTGGGGACTGGATGGATGGATGGGGGCGCATCTGGGGTGGGGACTGGATGGATGGATGGGGGCGCATCTGGGGTGGGGACTGGATGGATGGATGGGGGCGCATCTGGGGTGGGGACTGGATGGATGGATGGGGGCGCATCTGGGGTGGGGACTGGATGGATGGATGGGGGCGCATCTGGGGTGGGGACTGGATGGATGGATGGGGGCGCATCTGGGGTGGGGACTGGATGGATGGATGGGGGCGCATCTGGGGTGGGGACTGGATGGATGGATGGGGGCGCATCTGGGGTGGGGACTGGATGGATGGATGGGGGCGCATCTGGGGTGGGGACTGGATGGATGGATGGGGGCGCATCTGGGGTGGGGACTGGATGGATGGATGGGGGCGCATCTGGGGTGGGGACTGGATGGATGGATGGATGGGGGCGCATCTGGGGTGGGGACTGGATGGATGGATGGATGGGGGCGCATCTGGGGTGGGGACTGGATGGATGGATGGGGGCGCATCTGGGGTGGGGACTGGATGGATGGATGGGGGCGCATCTGGGGTGGGGACGGATGGATGGATGGGGGCGCATCTGGGGTGGGGACGGATGGATGGATGGGGGCACATCTGGGGTGGGGACTGATGGATGGGGGCACATCTGGGGTTTATAAATCCAGAGAATAAAGACCACAATGTGCGCCAATCAGTGACGTTTCGGTCCTTTCTTGGACCTTTATCAAACTCACACTATAAAGATACATGAGAAAAATACAAAGTGAATATTCTCTGAAAGGTGCATGAATATTAGAGCAAACATCATACATATTACTTGTGGGAAGATCCATAGAAAAGATTTATCTATAGAACAGAAAATGGGCACAATTGGAACATGGCCTCGTCCCCAGCGGCTGCAATATCCCATAATACTCACTTTGTATTTTTCTTATGTATCTTTAGGCTATGTTCACACAATGCGTTTTTTACCTGCGTTTTTTACCTGCGTTTTTGGTGCGTTTTTGCTGCAGCAATTTCTTGAGAAATTCTTGTAACCTTTCTGCAGACATTCCCCAGCAAAACCTATGGGGAAAAAAAATTAGCTGTGCGCACACTGCGTTTTTTTCTTAAGAAAATTCTTTCAGTAGATTTTCTTAAGAAAAAGAATGAGCAGTCACTTCTTTTCTGCAGCTCACTGCGTTATTTCACTCCATTGACTGTAATGTAATCATGAAATAGCGCAGGTATAACGCAGGTAGCAAGTGATGTGCGCTATTCCTGCGTTATACCTGCGTTATTCCCGCGTTATTTCGCGTTTTCAGGACATTGTGTACTTCTCTGCACTGCGTTTTGCAGGGAAGTGATGTCACTAGGACAGGAAGAGGAAGGAGAAGAGAGAGAAAAAGTGTGTGCTCTGCTGTATTTTTACCTTCCAGCCGGGTAAACACACACAGCAGCGGCCCGGTATTCTCAGGCTGGGGAGAGCGAGGGACAGGGTTAATGCCCCCTCCCCCTCCCGCAGCCGAGCATATCAGCCGCAGCTGCCCCGGGACTGTCGCATCCATTATGCGACAATCCCGGCGTGTTACCGGCTCCTCCAGATGCTGTGGCAATCCAGATAATATGGAGTTAACGGCAACTAATAGCTGCCGCTAAGTCCAAGATTAGTGATGGCAGCGTCTATGACACGCTGTCACTAATCTGAAAGTAAAGAAACACACACCGAAAAATCCTTTATTTTGAATAAAAGACAAAAAGCCCCTCTTTCTCCACTGTATTAACCCCTCCCAGACACAGCTCTGACGTAATCCACAGCGATGTCCCCCGGCGCTTCCAGCCCTGCTCCAGCCGCGTGTGACAGTTCTCCACGGGTCAGTGAGCGACTGCTGAATGCAGCTCCTGAGCGAGGCTGTGGGGAACTACAGGACATTTCTCACGGCCGCTGATGTGAACACATTACTGGCCGCGAGAAGTGCAGTGTGTGGGGGGGAAACATCATAAATAAAACTGGAATATCCATCCCTCCCTCTATCCATCCCTCCCTCTATCCATCCCTCCCTCCCTCTATCCATCCCTCCCTCTATCCATCCCTCCCTCCCTCTATCCATCCCTCCCTCCCTCTATCCATCCCTCCCTCCCTCTATCCATCCCTCCCTCCCTCTATCCATCCCTCCCTCCCTCTATCCATCCCTCCCTCCCTCTATCCATCCCTCCCTCTATCCATCCCTCCCTCCCTCTATCCATCCCTCCCTCCCTCTATCCATCCCTCCCTCCCTCTATCCATCCCTCCCTCTATCCATCCATCCCTCCCTCTATCCCTCCATCCCTCTATCCATCCCTCCCTCTATCCCTCCCTCCCTCTATCCATCCCTCCATCCCTCTATCCCTCCCTCCCTCTATCCCTCCCTCCCTCTATCCATCCCTCCCTCCCTCCCTATATCCATCCCTCCCTCTATCCATCCCTCCCTCTATCCATCCCTCCCTCTATCCATCCCTCCCTCTATCCATCCCTCTATCCCTCCCTCCCTCTATCCCTCCCTCCCTCTATCCATCCCTCCCTCCCTCCATCCCTCCATCCATCCCTCCCTCCCTCCCTCTATCCATCCCTCCCTCCCTCTATCCATCCCTCCCTCCCTCCCTCTATCCCTCCCTCCCTCCCTCCCTCTATCCATCCCTCCCTCCCTCCCTCTATCCCTCCCTCCCTCCCTCCCTCTATCCCTCCCTCCCTCCCTCCCTCTATCCCTCCCTCTATCCCTCCCTCCCTCTATCCCTCCCTCTATCCCTCCCTCCATCTATCCCTCCCTCTATCCCTCCCTCCATCTATCCCTCCCTCCCTCCATCTATCCCTCCCTCCCTCCATCTATCCCTCCCTCCCTCCATCTATCCCTCCCTCCCTCCATCTATCCCTCCCTCCCTCCATCTATCCCTCCCTCCCTCCATCTATCCCTCCCTCCCTCCATCTATCCCTCCCTCCCTCCATCTATCCCTCCCTCCCTCCATCTATCCCTCCCTCCCTCCATCTATCCCTCCCTCCCTCTCTCTATCCCTCCCTCTCTCTATCCCTCCCTCTCTCTATCCCTCCCTCCCTCTCTCTATCCCTCCCTCCCTCTCTCTATCCCTCCCTCCCTCTCTCTATCCCTCCCTCCCTCTCTCTATCCCTCCCTCCCTCTCTCTATCCCTCCCTCCCTCTCTCTATCCCTCCCTCCCTCTATCTATCCATTTATTCCCCTAAATATCTATCTATCATATATCTATCTCTGGGTCATTCCGTGTCAAGTGGACCAGTGGTCCCCACTCGACGTTCTCCGATTTTGCTGAAAATTTATAAGAATGTACATGTATGTTTGAAAAGAGGTTCTGTAAATTTTTAGGGCCAGATCTCAAATATATTGGGCACTGTTGACCTTTCACTGGAGGCCCCCCCAAGCCTGCGGCTTCAGCTAAGAGGATTTTGCAAACTTTGGCACATAGCCATTAGAGTTCTATACTGGCTATGATGCTGAAGTTTGGCATACTAGCTCAACTTTTGCTGCTAAACGCGATAAAATTATTACCGGCTATGACAAAACAATATTTCGGCCGCAATTTTGTGTCAAAGTAGCTTGCAAAACGCGTCGCATAAAATTTATGCCAAACTTTGCCCATATATAACTCAAGACCAAAAACCAATAGGAACTGGTGCTTTACCCTGTACAACAAACATCTTCATGACTTTGCATTGCTGCAATATCACAGTCAAAGCATATGTATTTGTGGAAATATTCACACCCACATATGATGAAAAACTTAAAAAAACGAATTTTACCAATTTTTAGGTCAAATTTCCCAAAAAGGGTACCCCTAAAATATATTAATTCTGTTATCATTTGAAAGAGCACATTTTTCTCTACAAGGATCATTGGGGTTTTTTTTTTGGAGTCTCTCCATTTAAGAAAAGAAAAATGCCACTGAACATGGTGTTATTTATTAATACGCAATGAATGCTAACTGCACTATTCAAACCCTTGCGTTGGTCCATGGTGGTTATACCACAACCAATTCCCTAAGAATTGGTATTATAATCCTATTAAGAATTGTAATAATGCTGTCTTTCGAGAATTGGCAGCCCCATCGCCTAGGAGCCATGGCCGATAGCCGTGCAAGGCAAGTCGCGGGTGGTCTCTTTATCGCAGGTTCCAAAGCCTGAGGGTGGGGGTCTTTGCCTAGGATCCCAAGCCTAATATTGGGTATCTTTTGTTGGTTCCCAAGCCATAATGTTCAGTCTAAGTAAGTGGTCTGGAATTGTTGCTGAATTTGCAACATAATCGGTTCAGAGAAGCTGTATTGTCGGCCCATTGCTGCTGCAGCTGGTGCTGGAATTATTGCAATGATCGACTGCTCGGGAATCCAGCATGTATCATTTCTCACAGGCCAGTGAAAGAAGCTAGCTTCTCCATGAGGATGCAGAAAATGTATTAATGCATCATGGTCGTCGACTGAAATTTCAGAAATATTTCCAATCCACCAGTTCCTATCGTAAATGCAGGCAATGTATTGCCCTGGCTGGAGGTTTGCAATTGGCACAAAAGGCATTTCTGATCTGACAGATCCATCTACATGGGCAATGAAAGATGAAGGGTCATTTGACACCCTTGAAATGCGAATCTTTTTGTCATCAATTGGCACAAACTGGTGATTTTCTCTTGTTCCAGCAATTGTATGTCCATCTTTGAACCTTTCCTCTTGAACTACCCGTGTTTTGTCAATTTTTTCTTTTGGAACAAAAAAAACTTGATTCCATGCAGTTGCTCGTTGCAAAAGTTGAATAAATCCACCGGGGTCAGTATTTGGTTTTCAGTTGGGCATTGAAGACTGGCACGAGCTGCCAACCTCTTTGCTGTCCCTCCAATCCCATCACAGGGTGACTTTCCATGACTGGTACCAAAAAAATTCCATTCAGCGCTGATATTGAAATCAGCATTGTGGTGGCACAAATTGAGAAAATTTTTGTACTGGGCTGCAGATCCATCACTGAAGTAGTGGATATGATGAATCCCATTGATGAGAGTCTTGAGATACTCCACAATTATTGTTAATGGATTAGGGGATAATGAAAAAACCACGGTATTGGCTGCGCTACTATTAAAGTTCATAAAGATGATGGTATTGTTCCAAAAAACTTTTTTTATTGCAAGATTATAAGCCACAACGCGTTTCGGGGTTAAATGTTCCCCCTTCCTCAGGTAGCAACAATCATATGAAGTGGTATGCCTTATATATACATGAATATGTAGGTCCCCACACCCCTTGATTAATTCAACATATGGATCATAATGATCAATCAGCAGGGTTTTCAGGGACCTCGCCTCACAAAAATCAATTGTACATATTCTCATTTAACAGCGATGTTCAAGAAACCACAAATATATTTTGTCTCAAGTATATTGTGATACCCTCATCAAAAAAAAAAAAAAATCTTTTGAAATATATTTAAAAATTAATAAACATGAATAAAAGACTCATCAAGAAAATTACTTTAAAAACAAGAAAATATGAAATTTAGATTTTGAGATTTAAAATTCACAAATATAGCGTGAAAATGGATTAAATTAAATATAAAAAAAAAAAAAAATTTAAAAAAAAAAAATAATAAACTAACGGTTCTAATACAGGGCTAAAATATTAATTGGTAAAAGTGAGAGTGATAGCGATCCATTTTATGGATTTTTAGAGCTAACTAAACAGGTCATAATCCATAATTTATAGTGTTTGACATATGAAAAATACATTTGCTGAAAAGTAACTGCCTATATAGTAATTAAACCATATTTTAACTTCAATTTTATTTTATTTATGGTGCTAGTAAAAATTATGCTCTATTTAATCTGCTCAGTCATTATATTGAGGCCTTCTGGATTCAAAGTGGCTAATTTAAATATCAAGAAGGATTCGCGTTCCACCAACCTCCAATACCTAGCTGTAACATCAGCCATAACCTGCTCAATAATCACCATTTTGACATTCTCTGTCTTTATCATGTTCCAATAAAAAATGCCTGGAGAGACTGTGGGTTACTATACCATGGCGAATATTGTATCTATGACCATTTAATCTATTGTGTACCATTTGCGTTGTGCGGCCTACATATTGTAGGCCGCACGGACATTCTAATAGATAAATGACATAGGAGCTGGTGCAACAGAGATGTTGCTTTATTAAGAATTCCTCTCCTGTTATATTTGATTTGAAGGATTGTACGCCATGTGTTAATGTTCTGCAGCATAAACATCGGATTTGTCCACAATGGAAATTCCCGACTGGTTTGTTAATATCTAATCCATTTTGAGGCAACTGAGTTTTTTTTAAAATTGTTGTTTTGCTAGGTGCGATTAAATTTTTGAGGTTTTTACTTCTCCTAAAAATAACCTGAGGTTTATCGGGTAAACAACCCGAAAGGATCCTGTCCCCTTTTAAAATATGCCAGTGTCTCCCTACAAGCTCCTTTACTTTACCATACGAATCACTAAGGCTATGTCCGCACGTTGCGTCGGTGTACCTGCAGTTTATTCTGCACGTTTTCCTTCCCTTGGTTTTTGACCAAATGGCTTTTGACCATTTTTTAGCGCTAAAAACGCATGCGTTTTTACCGCGTTTTTAGTGCGTTTTTAGCGCTTTTTACCTGCGTTTTCACCTGCGTTTCTGCAGATGCGTTTTTGAGATCAAGACACTGAGAAATAAAGTTGAATTAGTCAAAAAGAATGAAAAAAGAGAAAAAAAGTATAAAATAAACTTTTAATAAAATTATATGGTAAATTATCAATTTTAATGTAATAATAGTGGTTATGCACATTTTAACAGAAAAATAGCTAAAGTTTATTATTTTTTTACATTTAAATTTTCGGTTATTGTGTGTGTGTAAAGGAACATTAGAACCCATTACTTTTTGGCCAGAAAAGCATGCGTTTTTGGAGCCAAAAACGCAGTAGAAAAGCAGGTAAAAAGCATGAAAAACGCAGGAATTGTGATTTTGGTTGCTTTTTGCCATTTCTCATTGACTCCAATGTTAAGGAAACGCTGCAGAAATGGCAAAAACAACTGACATGCTGCTTCTTTTTCAGCATGGTTTTTGACCACAAATATGCAAATTAAACGCTGCAGAAAAAAAAGCAAAGTGCAGACAGGATTTCTGCTTTTCCCATAGACTTTGCTGGAAAACAAAAACGCATGCCTTTTTGCCCAAAAACGCTGCTGCCAAAAACGCTGCAGAAACGCGGTAAAAAACGCAACGTGTGAACATAGCCTAAAGGTAGTCACTAAACAGCTTTCGAAGGTGGTTTCATTTCCCTGTGCTCCTATATTTGTCTTTTTCCCTTCAATAATATCCAAACATTTATCTTGATCCAATAGGAGGCTTCTTTTGTAAGCATCAGTCAATATTTTTTTCGGATAGCCTTTACTATTGAAGCGACTTTGCAATATTCTAGCTTCAGCTTTGAAAGAAGCAATATTGGTACAGTTCTTCCTGATGCGCCAATATTGCCCATACGGTATATTTTTTATCCATGTAGGGAGATGACTGCTTGAAAAATCAAGATAACTATTGAAATCCACCCTTTTAAAAAAGGTGGATGTTTCAATAGTGTCCTCCTCATTGAATTTGATATTAAGATCCAGGAACTGGATAGATTTCCGGGACATTGTGGCCGTAAATCTTAGCCCCCATTCATTCAGATTCAGTGACTTTACGAAATTTTGAGCACTTTCCTCAGAACCTGACCAGACAAAGAACAGGTCATCTACGAATCTACGATAAAATACCATGTTCTCCAGCGCTAGGGGGGACTGTGCAATATGAAGGGACTCGAAGCACCCCATATACAGATTTGCAAAACTGGGGGCAAATCTCGTCCCCATTGCACAGCCCTTCAATTGTCGGTAGGTCCTTTCCTCAAAAGTAAAGACATTGTGATGTAAAAAAAACTCAATGGATTGCAAAATAAATTCCCTTTGGGAGGTTGGAAGTGAGTCATCCATTGCCAGATAGGATTCCATACTTTTCAACCCCAACTGATGATCAATGTTTGAATATAACGCAGCTACATCCAATGTAATAAAAAGACCATTCGGAATGGCAGGTAGTTTTCTCAGTAGCCTAATCAGGTGTGAGGAGTCTCTTAAATGTGAATCTAGTTTGCCGACATATTTTTGCAAAAAAAGGTCAACATAATGTGACAAATTAGCCGTAATAGAATTGATTCCAGAAATGATTGGTCTTCCCGGCGGGTTGGTAAGGCTTTTGTGGATTTTCGGGAGAAAATAATAAAAAGGTACTGAATAATGCTTAATGTCCAGATACTGTCTCTCCCTTTTATTCAGTATCATGTCCTCACCCGCCTTTTTAATCATAGTTTTATACACAATGAAGTACTTAGGGGATGGGTCTTCTATTAGGGTCTCATAATATTCCAGATCTCCTAGTTGTTTCAAACCCTCCTCCACATACCATTCCCTATTCATCAAAACCACCCCTCCCCCTTTATCCGCACTTCTTATTATCAATCCATGATTATTTTTGAGAGAATATATTGCACGCCTCTCTTCCCTTGTTAGATTATCATTTTTAAATTTACACCGGAATTCTCTGATATCCTTAAGCAGAAGTTGGTGAAAAGTTTCAATATTATTTCCCCTGTGGTGGTGGGGATAAAAATTCTTGTTGCCTTTCACTTGTACATGTACGAAACCATCAGGGGCTTCCCCATCAGTATCAACCCTTTTCCCACTTGTCTGTTTTGATAATAT
Organism: Anomaloglossus baeobatrachus; assembly: GCF_048569485.1. Lineage (NCBI taxonomy): Eukaryota > Metazoa > Chordata > Amphibia > Anura > Aromobatidae > Anomaloglossus > Anomaloglossus baeobatrachus. The sequence continues at coordinate 1,000,220 of NW_027443435.1, read as the reverse complement.
TAGAAAATGTCTTCTAAAGGCTACTTTACACACTGCGATATCGGTCCCGATATCGCTAGTGTGGGTACCCGCCCCCATCTGTTGCGCGACACGGGCATATCGCTGCCCGTGCCGCACAACATCGCCCAGAGCCGTCACACATACTTACCTGTCCGGCGACGTCGCTGTGACGGGCGAACCGCCTCCTTTCTAAGGGGGCAGTCCATGCGGCGTCACAGCGACGTCACTGAAACGTCGCCCAATCGCAGCGGAGGGGCGGAGATGAGCGGGACGTAACATCCCGCCCACCTCCTTCCTTCCGCATAGCGGCCGGGAGGCAGGTAGGGAGAGTTTCCTCGCTCCTGCGGCGTCACACGCAGCGATGTGTGCTGCCGCAGGAACGAGGAACAACCTCGTTACTGCTGAAGTAACGATAATTGGGAATGGACCCCCGTGTCGCCGATTAGCGATTTTTCACTGTTTTGCAACGATGCAAAATCGCTAATCGATGTCACACGCAACGGCATCGCTAATGCGGCCGGATGTGCGTCACGAATTCCGTGACCCCAACGACTCCGCATTAGCGATGTCGTAGCGTGTAAAGCCCGCTTTAGCGTGATTTTGCGCACAAAATCATTGATGTCTAAGAAGAGACGGAAGGTATCAACATTACTAGAGGGGCAAAAGGAAAGACCCCTTTTGAGCAATCGAATTTCACCTCGTTCTAACTGGTGACTAGAAAGATTGAAAATTCCAATGTCCTTGTACTCTATGTTCTCTAGACCGCTGTCCTTTTTAGTGGAGTTGGGTTTATCCCTGTTCTTGTTTCCTCCTCCCCCTCTACATCCTCTTCTCTTATTTTTCTTTTTATTCGAGCTTTTGAGGGTAACAGGTGAAAAAACTCAGTAATTTTTTTCTCCATAGCTCCCCAAGGAGGTATGGGTGAGGTTGAAACCTGTTCAGTTGCTCCTACACCCATACTATTGGGACAGGGTTCGTCAAGTTTAGAATTTATATTATCCCGTACAGTCCGCAGACCCCCCAAGTCTGAGGAGGGGGGTTCACTAGCAATAATTTCTGAAACCTCTGGATTTTTTTGAAATTCTTGAATCTTTTTGATTTTTTTGGATTTTTTGCATTTTTTGGGGCTCATATATCACTGACTCCTGAGTTTCATGTAGAGTAATAATGGAGGAGTTTAATATATCCATGATTTCAGGGTCAGTTACAGCCTCATCTCTTACTGGTATTGCTAAAGGCACTTTTCACAATTACTGTTAAGAAAGTGTGGACTGCAACAAGGGTGTCAAATGACCCTTCATCTTTCATTGCAAATTCAGCAACAAATTCCAGACCACTTACTTAGACTGAACATTATGGCTTGGGAACCAACAAAAGATACCCAATATTAGGCTTGGGATCCTAGGCAAAGACACCCACCCTCAGGCTTTGGAACCTGCGATAAAGAGACCACCCGCGACTTGCCTTGCACGGCTATCGGCCATAGCTCCTAGGCGATGGGGCTGCCAATTCTCAAAAGACAGCATTATTACAATTCTTAATAGGATTATAATACCAATTCTTAGGGAATTGGTTGTGGTATAACCACCATGGACCAACGCAAGGGTTTGAATAGTGCAGTTAGCATTCATTGCATATTAATAAATAACACCATGTTCAGTGGCATTTTTCTTTTCTTAAATGGAGAGACTCCAAAAAAAACCCCAATGATCCTTGTAGAGAAAAATGTGCTCTTTCAAATGATAACAGAATTTAATATATTTTAGGGGTACCCTTTTTGGGAAATTTGACCTAAAAATAGGTAAAATTCGTTTTTTTTTTAATTTTTCATCATATGTGGGTGTGAATATTTCCACAAATACATATGCTTTGACCGTGATATTGCAGCAATGCAAAGTCATGAAGATGTTTGTTGTACAGGGTAAAGCACCAGTTCCTATTGGTTTTTGGTCTTGAGTTATATATGGGCAAAGTTTGGCATAAATTTTATGCGAGGCGTTTTGCAAGCTACTTTGACACAAAATTGCGGCCGAAATATTGTTTTGTCATAGCCGGTAATAATTTTATCGCGTTTAGCAGCAAAAGTTGAGCTAGTATGCCAAATTTCAGCATCATAGCCAGTATAGAACTCTAATGGCTATGTGCCAAAGTTTGCAAAATCCTCTTAGCTGAAGCCGCAGGCTTGGGGGGGGGCCTCCAGTGAAAGGTCAACAGTGCCCAATATATTTGAGATCTGGCCCTAAAAATTTACAGAACCTCTTTTCAAACATACATGTACATCCTTATACATTTTCAGCAAAATTGGAAAACGTCGAGTGGGGACGATTTTTAAAACTGGTCCACTTGACACGGAATGACCCCTCTGTATTATCTATTTTTTTTTATTATTTTCAATGTGCTTTCTTGCTGTAAAGGCATTAAAAACCGCAAGGACCAACATGAAAGAAAACGCATGAAAAACGCACTAAAAACGCACCTGCGTTATTGGTGCGTTTTTTAACGCAGGTGCGCTAATCCTTCACTCAAGAAATTTAAGAAAAATCATTTTTCTAGTGTGAACATAGCCTTATAGTGTGAGTTTGATAAAGGTCCAAGGAAGCACCGAAATGTCACTGATTGACGCACATTGTGGTCTTTATTCACTGGATTTAAAAAATAAAAAACGTTCTTCAAAATATTTTGGATATTTTCAGTGCCAGATTTATTTCTTCACTATATTCTGATTTGATTTCGGATAGTGAGAAAAACCTGAAGATGTGTCTTTATAGAGAGCGGAGGGAAAAACCGGCAGATGTGTCTTTATAGAGAGCGGAGGGAAAAACCGGCAGATGTGTCTTTATAGAGAGCGGAGGGAAAAACCGGCAGATGTGTCTGTATAGAGAGCGGAGGGAAAACCTGCAGATGTGTCTGTATAGAGAGCGGAGGGAAAACCTGCAGATGTGTCTGTATAGAGAGTGGATGGAAACTTCTCATTTTTCTTACCGACTCCTCAGCCCTGGTGTGTAGGAAGTGACTGTGGAGGTATCATACAGTGCTTGTATTATACATTATGGGGCAGTGAAAGGGGAATCTTTGGGCTTGAAGAGAAAAATTACTGTGTAAGGGGCTGTAAAGTTGTGAGAGGTTCTTATATGACCTAATTGAATACCAATTCAAGTTCTATACCAATTAGAATTTCTGCTATGGGGTCCCATGATTTCTATGTGCGCCTCTGTTCACCCCTTTAAAGAAAAACAATTGAATAAAACTAATTTTCCTCAAAAAGACTTTAAAAAATACAACATTGTTGACTAAACCAATTCTCAAATGACAGAAAAATAAGCATTAGGGCGTCCAAATTGTGAAGATAAAACAATGAAGGAAATCCCAATGTCATAATGTACCACACTAAGTGGATCCTGCCACGTCTGCTTCTATCCCTGCTGAACTGCCTCTGGGGCCGCACGGGCGATATAGGAGGCGTAGAGGCCATGCATGGATTGGTCTCAGGGGCCACACACGGCTCTGGTAGCAGAAGCGTCCATCTAGAACCTTCCACATGACTTTTCCTTCTGTTCCTGACTTTTACATTATTTATTTTACAGCTTTGAAATTCAGGGAAAAGATATGCAGAATGCTGCAGACACAATGGAAAAAGGAGAAATGGATGTGCGGAGTGATGAACGGAGTAGAGACCTTTCCACAGGTAACCCTCCTCAGGGAAGAGTCACCATTAAATAAGAGAACAGTCACATTCCCAGCTGCAAGGAGAAAATGAAGTTACATTCTCCCTGCTGCCGCTCGTATACAGTCACTGATGCAGTGCGGGAAACAGTAACACTAACCGCTCACAGGCTGTCAGCCAAGGAACAAGAGGGTTGATTACTGGGCACTCACTATCTAGTGAGTGGTGACTGTTACAGCCTCTCGCACTGTGCTGGTGACTGGAAGTGAGCAGCTGCTGGGAGAATGTAACTGCATTTTCTCCTTGCAGTTACTGTGTCACAATCTCTCCACTGTCTTAGGGTATGTTCACACATCAGGTTTTTGCTGTGCGGCACAATCCGGCGCTTTGCGGGAAAGCCGCATCAGTTTTGTTTTTTTTGCCGCCGGGTACGGGTTTTTCCTCATAGACTTTTATTAGCACCGGATTGTGCTGCATGTACTTGCATTTGATCTGGTTTCTGCTGGATGCGGCAAAAATCGTTACTCCGGCGGCCGCACAGGACGCAGAGAGGAACGTTTTTTCCTAGCAGCAAAAAACTGCATAGCGCCGGGTGCAGCGCTGTGCGGCATGGTGCATAATGAAAATCTATGCACGCCGGAAGCGGTGGCATGTGTCAAACGCCGGAAGCATGTACCGTATCCAGTTTTTACTTCTGAGTATGCCCAGAAGTGATAAAAATTCTTTGCTTGTCAGAAAAGCAATCACTCATTCTCACTGATCACCGTCGTGGCACTGCACGGCTGTCACACTGCTCCGGCGGCTTCTCCTGATTTGAAAATTCCGTCCGCCCATTATTCAATCTCGTATTCACTGCTTCCCCCGCCCACCGGCGCCTATGAATGGTTGCAGTCAGACACCCCCCACGCTGAGTGACAGTTGTCTCACTGCAACCAATCACAGCCGCTGGTGGGCGGGTCTATATTTTGCAGTAAAAAAATAAATAATTAAAAGAAACCGGCGTGTGCCCCTCCCCCCTCAATTATGATACCAGCCAAGATAAAGCCACACGGCTGAAGGCTTGTATTCTCAGGATGGGGAGCTCCACGTTATGGGGAGCCCCCCAGCCTAGAAATATCAGCCAGCAGCCGCCCGGAATTGCCACATCCATTAAATGCAACCGGACTCTACCCGGCTCATCCCGAATTTCCCTGTGCGGTGGCAATCGGTAATAAGGGGTTAATCATGGCAGGCGTCTGAGACACCCCCAATGATTAACCTGTAAGTGAAAGTAAATAAACACATACACCCAAAAAAATACTTTATTTGGAATGAAAGACAAAAAAACACCCTCTTTCACCATTTTATTAAAATCCCCAAATACTCCTGCAGGTTCGACGTAATCCACAGAGGTCCCGCGACGCATCTAGCTCTGCTACATGAAGCTGGCAGGAGTGGCAGTAGAACACCGCCGCTCTCTATCAGCTCCACGCAGCAACTGAAGTGAATTGCGCTGTTAGCGGTGACGTCACTGAGGTAGTGCCGGGGTGTGTGCGGTGATGATGCATGTGGTAGTGCCTGCGTGTGCGGTGATAATGCGTGCGGTAGTGCAGGGGTGTATGGTGATGATGCGTGCGGTAGTGCAGGGGTGTGCGGTGATTATGCGTGCGGTAGTGCCTGCGTGGTGATGATGCGTGCGGTGATGATGCGTACAGTGATGATGCATGCGGTAGTGCCTGCGTGTGCGGTGATGATGCATGCGGTAGTGCCTGCGTGTGCGGTAGTGCCTGCGTGTACGGTGATGATGCGTGCGGTAGTACCCGTGTTTGTGCGGTGATGATGGGGTCTCTCTCTCTGAGCATTAAAAAATAAACTGATCCGTTCTTTTACTGGATCCGTCGCATTCGTTTTTACACAATCTGAGTCGGATCCGTTGCATCAGGCACAAACTGGATTGTGCCTGAGTGGAAAAAAGTGACGTGTGAACATAGCCTAAGGCCGGCTTTGCACGTTACGACATCGCATGCCGATGCTGCGATGTCGAGTGCGATAGTCCCCGCCCCCGTCGTACGTGCGATATCTTGTGTTTGCTGGCGTAGCGAACATTGTCGTTACGCCAGCTTCACACGCACTAACCTGTCCTGCGACGTTGATCTGGCCGGCGACCCGCCTCCTTCCTAAGGGCGGGCCGTGCGGCGTCACGGCAGGCGGCCAATAGCAACGGAGGGGCGGAGATGAGCAGGATGTAAACATCCCACCCACCTCCCTCCTTCTCATAGCAGCCGGGACGCAGGTAAGGTGATGTTTCTCGCTCCTGCGGCTTTACACACAGCGATGTGTGCTGCCGCAGGAACGAAGAACAACATCGTACCTGTCGCTGCACCGGCATTATGGAAATGGAGACTACACAGATTATACGATAACGACGCTTTTGCGCTCGTTCATCGTATCAAAAAGGTTTTACACACTACGACATCGCAAGTGACACCGGATGTGCGTCACTTTCGATTTGACCCCACCGACATCGCACCTGCGATGTCGTAGTGTGCAAAACCGGCCTAAGGGGTACTTTACACGTTGCGACATCGCTAGCATCGGCTAGCGATGTCGAGCGCGATAGTACCTGCTCCCGTCGCACATGCGATATGTGTTGATTGCTGCCGTAGCGAACATTATCGCTACGGCAGCGTCACACGCACATACCTTGTCTGCGACGTCGCAGTGACCGCCGAACAATCCCTCCTTCAAGGGGGAGGTACGTTCGGCGTCACTGCGACGTCACTAAGAGGCCAGCCAATAGAAGTGGAGGGGCGGTGATGAGCGGGACGTAACATCCCGCCCACCTTCTTCCTTCCGCATTGAGGGTGGACGCAGGTAAGGAGATGTTTGTCGTTCCAGCGATGTGTGGTGCTACTGGAACGACAAACAACAACGTATCTGCAGCAGGAGTGACCTTATGAAAATGAACGACGTGACACAGAAACGATTTTTGACTGTTTTGTGCTCGTTCATCGTCGCTCCTGGGTTTTACGCATTGCGATGTTGCTACCGGCGCCGGATGTGCGTCAGAACAACCTTGACCCCGACGATATATCGGTGGCGATGTCGCAACGTGTAAAGCACCCCTCAGACGCAGTGAGTGACCATTTTGCCTCCCTATGGAATCAGGGCCGTGCCAAGCTGTTCGTTTGTTGAGCGACAGCTCAATTCAATCTGAAACTGAGAGGTGCTTGGTTTCTTCAGGGGTTCCCTGTTCTGAGTGATCAGTTACTTAGCTGAGTAGTCAGTCCCAAACCCAGGGTATCATGGAGGTGCAAAGGTAGCTGGAGCAGGGAAACCAAAAATGGCCCGCAGACTAGGGTCTGTGTGCTGTTCCTTATCCCAGAGGTAGGCTTGATTGTATCCAGGTCTGGAGCGCCAGCTTAACCCTAACTCCTGTCCAAACCCTGATCTAACACCTGGAGTGGAGATGCAAACCCCACAAATACCACAGACACAGGAAAAAAACAAAACTCATACACACTGCACACAAAAAGGAGACACTGTACGTGTATTGGAGGGAATAAAGTAAGGAAGGAAGTAAATGTACAACGGGGAAACTTCCACACCACTCAAACAGCAGTATACTGGTCACCAAGAATAGGATCGCCACAAAGACCAAAATCACAGGAGCATAAGCTGGAGGTATCATCTGCAGCAACAAACAGACTCTCAAACCTTAAATAGGGAGAAGACAGGTGAATAGAAATTAGCCTTCTGAGTCTCAAGGAGCGCCACACCACTCCACAGGAATTAACTCAGGACTGGAAAGCAGTGGAAAGGACTCAGCTGAGGCTGAGTCACTAAGATCAGGTTGCCTGTGAACAGAGTCCGACGCCGCAGCGGCACCCCGCTAATGTGGGCCTGAACACCACATGACACGGGGCCTTTATCTGTGCTCTGATCTATAGCTGCCAGACCTTGGACCTCCTCTGACCATTCATTTTCCCTGATCCGCTATCCTCCTTATATTCTGACCCCAGACCTGACCACACGTTTGTCTTTCCCCTTAGTTCACGGCATGATCTCTTTGTATCTGACCCCAGAACATTTGATAACCCTGCCTCACGGTTTGTCCATGCAGTGACTAGTGTCACACACTGTTTGAATAAGCCAGATAGATATTTAAATGCTAGGTACTCAGATTACCACTATATCTGCAGGTAAATAGTGTTTTTGTAGCTGCCAGGTTTTCTTTAACCTCTTCTCGATATGTAACGTATTATTAGATCCTATTACATCTTGTGGGCTAAGAAGCTGAGTCTCCATTATTGCCAGCAGATGATGCCTGAGTTATTCAGTGGAGGTAAGCTTCACCCACTACTGTTAACTTTCAATCTTTGACAGCAGCATTTGCAGCTCGCAGCCTATGGGGTACAACACTCCACATATCCAACGACCCCAGCAACATTTATCATTGGGTGCATATGGGTCGCCATAATAGCTGGGGGTCTGCTAAAGACCCCTTGCCCTGTATAGGAGTACGCCTGTGATCACACCTAGATGCATTCCTTCAGTGGTGTAGATTTGAAAATGAGAATTTGTGGGGTGTGATTCCACTGTTTAGGCACATTAAGGGCTTTACAAACGTGACATGGCATCCTCTATTTCAGCCAATTTTGTTCTCCAAAAGTCAAATGGTGCTCCTTCCCTTCTGAGTCCTGCCGTGGACCCAAGCAGTAGTTTTCCACCACATATGGGATATTGGTATACATATGAGAAATTGCACAACAGAATTCTATGATCCATTTTCTTATCTTACCCTTGGGAAAATGAAAATTTGTGTTTACAGCAACACTTTTGTGGGAAAAATTAAAATCTGTATTTTTTTTCCTTCCACACTGCTTTAATTTCTGTGACGCATTACTGCTGTAGGAATATTACAAAAAAGGGATAAATACATAGCTAATGTGAAAAATGAGTAAAAAAGATAAGCATTGAATTGTTGTTTAGAGATATTTGCAAAGAGAGTTTCTTAGTTTATGTATTGGCCAATCCATGTGAGCCCGATACCTCGACAAGGTGATCTCATTTATATTGGGAACCTAATATTAAATGCCTCTGTGATTAAAAATCTGCATGTCTTGGCAGATAGGTTCCTGGTTAAATAAGGTGGTGGACATACCCTGGCTATAGGGCAGAGTGCTTGGTCAGGTGCTTGTCAAGGTTATCGGGCTCACATGGATTGGTCAATACATAAGCTAAGAATCTCACTTTAAAAATCTCTCTAAAGCAGTAATGCAATGCCTATGTAGTTTTACTCATTTTTCTCATTACTATGTATTAATCCCTTTTTTCTAATATTTCTATAGCAGTAATGCAATGCCAAAGTATCTTTATATTATTGAGTGCAACCGGATATGCTTTTGTAGATATGTTTTATTGAATGTCGTTTTGAGCACTTTGAAGGCTGCAGTTTTTAAAATGTCATTTTGGGTATTTTTGTCACATAGGCCTTTTAAAGTAGAACACTATACACTTTGGCATTTATATGGATTTATGTGTGTCTATGTGTATGTTTGAGGTTATATTAAAAGCTTATAACTTTAATTTTATTTATGACAGATGACGGTACCAGGAGTTCAACACAGAAAGCTAAGGGAAGTGAAAGTCACAAAGGAGAGAAGCCATATTCATGTTCAGAATGTGAGATATCTTTTGCTTGGAAATCAGATCTTGTTAAACATGTGAGAATTCATACAGGAGAGAAGCCATATTCATGTTCAGAATGTGAGAGATGTTTTGCTTGGAAATCAGCTCTTGTTAAACATGTGAGAATTCACACAGGAGAGAAGCCATATTCATGTGCAGAATGTGGGAAATGGTTTTCCCATCAATCAAATCTCATTACACATGAGAGAAGTCACACAGGAGTGAAGCTATATTCATGTTCAGAATGTGAGACATGTTGTGCTTCCAAATCAAATCTCATTACACATGAGAGAATTCACACAGGAGTGAAGCCATATTCATGTTCAGAATGTGAGATATCTTTTGCTTGGAAATCAGATCTTGTTAAACATGTGAGAATTCATACAGGAGAGAAGCCATATTCATGTTCAGAATGTGAGAAATGTTTTGCTCAGAAATCAGATCTTGTTAAACATGAAAGAATTCACACAGGAGAGAAGCCATATTCATGTTCAGAATGTGGGAAATGTTTTTTTCAGCAATCACATCTCATTACACATGAGAGAAGTCACACAGGAGAGAAGCCACATTCATGTTCAGAATGTGAGAAATGTTTTGCTCAGAAATCAAATCTTATTAGACATGAGAAAATTCACACAGGAGAGAATTCATGTTCAGAATGTGGGAAATGTTTTGCTCAGAAATCAAATCTTATTAGACATGAGAAAATTCACACAGGAGTGAAGCCATAGTCATGAATAGAATGTCTGTTTTAGTAAATATTAATAGTAAACGTCTGTTAATAAAGTTCATTTTTCGTCATTACGGTTGTGTACTTTATATGATGGATCATTTACAAACTATTCATCTTTTTACACTGTTTTGGATTTTTTTAATTTTTGATGGAGAGAATTTTTTTTGTTTTTTGTTATAGCCAAGTTGTACGCTTCATTCATCCATTTGTGTATTGCTTGAATGAGAGAAGAATTAATTTTGTTAAATCTACACTCCATTTTGTCTTTGTAGAGTCTGTACTGTGTCTCCCCTGGTGTAATGCAGCAGAGACCTCTGTTTACTTTAGATAAGGACTTGTATAGTTTCAGTTTCTTTGTTAAAAGTGAAGTTCAGGAATGGGAAACTAAAAAGTTTATATAGTCTTATATAAATGAGTGACGATGATATAATCTTTTATTTGTTTGAGACAAAGGGAGAGCTACTCCTGGTACTTTATTGTCTCAGAGGGCATCTCCTATACATACATACACACATGATCTTTATAATTTAATTAGGACCACACACACAATCTTATATGTCCCATGCTGAATGGCGACAACATAATCTAGTGCCTGAACAGCGACCCAATATTCCTGAGAACCGCTGATCCAACCACCTGGTCTTCCTCAGACAGGCAACTCTAGCTGTATCAAAAGGTAAGAAGCTTATTCTTACAATATTCGAATTTGATACTTGGACAATTTTGCAAATTTTCCCACCTGCAAAGAATGGAGAGGGCTGTAATTTATCTTGTATGTAACTTCAACTGTGAGAATAAAAAGCAATCTATATTAAGTGAAAGCTGCACACCAAATTCAGAGAAATATGAACAAGCATAACTCCTTTATGATACATAAGGAATAAAAAAATACAACTAGCCATATGAAAAATGGAAAAATTCTTTTTTTCAAATAATCCTCAGCAGTTATGCAATATCACAAAAAAATTTCCATTTTTCATATAGATTGTGTATTTATTGGCTAGCACCCTGTTCACATTTACAATGGTGTTCCAGCAGTCATTTTGATTATGTAGAATAAAAAAAACATACAGAAAATTACATTGCATGATTTTTAAATAATTAATTTACATTTTATTGCGTGAAATAAGTATTTGATACAATGGAAATACAGAACTTCGCATTTGGTACAAAAACCTTTGTTTGCAGTTACAGAGGTTAGACGTTTCCCACAATTTTGGACCCAGTTTGCACACACTGCAGCAGGGAGTTTGGTTCACTCCTCCATACAGATCTTCTCCAGATCTTTCAGGTTTCTGGACTGTCACTGAGTTTCAGTTCCTTCCAAAGATTTTCTATTAGGCTCAGGTCCTTAGTCTCCCTGTCTGTGTGTTTCGGGTCATCGTCATGCTGTAAGACCTAGCCACAACCCATCTTCAATGCTCTAACACTAATTCTATTTTGGTCTCACTTGACCTTCTCCCATGCCTCCCTGGATCATCCAGATGGTCACTGGCAAGATTCAAATGAGTCTTGATGTGCTGGCATGAGCAGGGGGAGCTTGCGTGCCCTGCAGAATTTTAATGCATGATCTCATAGTGTGTTATGGTAATATTTGAGAATGTGGTCTCAGTTCTGTTCAGGTCATTGACCAGGTCCTCCCGTGTAATTCTGGGCTGATTCTTGACTTTTCTCATTATACTTGCCCCCATGAGGTGAGATCTTGCATGGAGCCCCAAACCGAGTAAGATTGATAATCATTGGGGGGCGTGCGTGCAGCAGAGCATTGGGGTGCGAGCGTGCTGCAGAGCATTTGGAGCCTGCATGAGACAGCATTGTGAGGGTGTGTACGGCAGGGCATTGGGGGCGTGCGGTAGAGCATTGGGGAGGGAGTGCGTACGGCAGAGCATTGGATGGTGTGCGTGCGGCAGAGCATTGCTGGTACAGGTAGTGCAGAGCGCTATTTAAGGAGCACTATGTAGCTGTCCTTGGTGACACTTTAGACATTAGGATCACTTTGCGCTCACCAACAAAATGGCTCCGCCCTGTGATCCTAACCTTCATTCTCTCTTATCCTTTTGGAAACACCCAGAACAGGAGGGGAAGGTGACATCACACACATGAGCAGATTCCACCTACTTTTACTGCAGTTGTAATGTAAGCTAGTTCTACAGTAGGATTGCAGCAGCTGCTCTCCCTAGTGCTTAAGAGTGGAAAATATCAAACATTTTATTTTTCTCTAGTCACCCTCCACAACAGCATAAAGGAGGTTAACTCTCTGCCCTAATAGGGACAGCAAACACAAAGAGGTTAAATAACTCCTCCCCATCTCCAGTGTTGTTTCCTGTACCTTTGGGGCAAGAAAAGGTTACCAACGGTGCTTCTGTGGCCGGGCAGCTGAGGTCTGAGTCAACCTGCTTCCTCCTCCATCGCCGCTCCCGTCTCCTCCTGATTTGGGACATGCCTGCCCCTCCTGCACCTCTCAGAGGTAAAGCGGAGCAGGCTCACTCGCTGTGGGCCTCCCTGAGCTCTCCGGCACTTCCTCCTCTCTCACGCACGGTGGCTGTGGGGCGCGCAGGAAGTGACGTCATCGGGCACTCCTTGCCAGCATCACTTCCGGATTTCATGCGTTCCACTGTGGAACGCACGTATAATCACAGCCCCGTGGCACTAAACCAGGAACTTGCCCCATTAGGTGGCCTGTGCCACAACCCCCTCCCCCCCCGACCGATGGAGGAGGTGGAGTCACTGTGTGGGAAGCTGGGATATCATCTGGACTGCATAAAGATCCCAGTGAGAGCACTCTCCAGGCTGGAGTGAGGATGGAGTGAGATCGCTCTACCCACTCTGCTTCTGTGAAGCCCAGCAAAGCCCCCTGTTCAGTGAGTATACTGCAACTTGGGGGAAGGTCGGGAGAGACAAAAATGTGGCACCCAAGAAGAAGACCTCCAGCCATAAATGTGTTGTGTAGCAAGAAGCTTCCTTCAGGCCATAATAAGAAACTATGCCAACCATGTACTGACGGAGTAGTTAGAGAGGAACAACCCTCGCTCATTGAAGAATTAATAAGCCTGAAATGTCAGGAGGTTCAGTCTTCCCTAGCATCCCTCTCCCAGCCTCTTCCCACTGCAGCCCCAGCACCCAAGAAGAGGACACAGCCCCATGAAGTCAGTCAGATTCTTTAGAAGGTCTGCCATCACTACCAGATAAGGTAATAGAGGAGAATGAAGGTATCTCTTCAGTGGATAAAGTAGTGACCAAATATTTCAGTTTTAATATTTTATTAAATTTTCATAAAAGAAACAACAAAACTGATGAAATAGTAGACCCCCCTTGCATACAACATAACAGGCAATTATAAGGGTATAATCCTACGAATGGGGAAATATCCGAGCCATTAAAAGAGGAAAGAAGAAAAAAGGGGGAAAAGAATTAGGATAGAATATCGTAGTTAACCCCTTCAGCCCCCAGCCTGTTTTCACCTTAAAGACCCGGCCATTTTTTGCAATTCTGACCAGTGTCACTTTGACAGGTTATAACTCTGGAACGCTTCAACGGATCCTGGCGATTCTGAGATTGTTTTTTCGTGACATATTGTACTTCATGTCAATGGTAAATTTAGGCCGATATTTTTTGCGTTTATGTGTGAAAAGTTTGGAAATTTGGCGAACATTTTGAAAATGTCGCAATTTTCAAAATTTGAAATTTTATGCCCATAAATCTGTGAGATATGTCACACAAAATAGTTACTATGTAACATTTCCCACTTGTCTACTTTACACCAGCGCAATTTTCGAAACAAATTTTTTTTCCGTTAGGAAGTTAGAAGGGGTCAAAGTTCATCAGCAATTTTTCATTTTTCTAACAAAATTTACAAAAAAAATATTTTAGGTACCACATCACATTTGGAGTGACTTTGAGAGGCCGAGGTGACAGAAAATACCCAAAAGTGACCCCATTCTAAAATCTGCACTCCTCACACTGCTCAAAACCACATCTAAGAAGTTTATTAACCCTTTAGGAGCTTTATAGCAACCAAAGCAATGTGGAAGGAAAAAATGAAAATTTTACTTTTTTACACAAAAATGTTACTTTAGCCATAAAATTTAGCATTTTCACAAGGGTATCAGGAAAAATGCACCATAAAATTAATTGTGCAATTTCTCCTGAGTACACCGATATCTCATATGTGGGGGAAATCAATTGTTTTGGCGCACGGCAAGGCTCGGAAGAGAAGGAGCATCATTTGAATTTTTGAAAGCAAAATTGTCTGGAATAATTAGCAGATGTGATGTTGCGTTTGGAGACCCCCTGAGGTTCCTAAACAATGGAGCTCCCCCACAAGTGACCCCATTTTGGAAACTAGACCCCTCATGGAATTTATCTAGATGTTTATTGAGCACTTTGAACCTCTGGGGGCTTCACAAAAGTTAATAACTTTGAGCAATGAAAATAAAAAAAAAAAAAATTACCACGAAATTGTTACTTCAACCAGGTAGCTTTTTTTTCACAAGGGTATCAGGAAAAATTGCAACATAAAATGTATTGTGCATTTTCTCCTGAGTACACAGATACCTCATATGTGGTGGAAATCAAATGTTTGGGCGCACAGCAGGGCTCGGAAGGCAAGGTGCAACAATTGACTTTTCAAACGCAAAATTGTCTGGAATCGTTAGTGGATGCCATGTTGTGTTTGGAGACCCCCTGAGGTGCCTAAACAATGGAGCTCCCCCACAAGTGACCCCATTTTGGAAACTAGACCCCTCATTGAATTTATCTAGATGTTTACTGAACACTTTGAACCCCTGGAGGCTTCACAAAAGTTAAGAACGTTCAGCCGTGAAAATATATATATTTTTTTTTTTACCATGAAATTGTTATTTCAACCAGGTAGCTTTTTTTTCCACAAGGGTATCAGGAAAAAATGCACCATACAATGTATTGTGCAATTTCTCCTGAGTACACAGGTACCTCATATGTGGTGGAAAGTAATTGTCTGGGCACACAGCGGGGCTCAGAAGAGAAGGAGCGCCATTTCACAGCAAAATTGGTTGGAATTATTAGCGTACGCCATGTTGCGTTTGGAGACCCCCTGAGGTGCCTAAACAATGGAGCTCCCCCACAAGTGACCTCATTTTGGAAACTAAACCCCCATGGCATAAATCTACATGGGTAATGAGCACTTTGAACCCTCACGTGCTTCATACATTGAGGCATAAAAACAAAAAAGTACTTTTTTTTTTCCACAAAATGTTATTTTAGGCTCCATTTTTTAATTTGTACAGGGGTAACAGGATAAAGTGGACTGCAAAATTTGTTGGGCAATTTGTTCTGAGTACGCTGATACCTCATATGTGGCAGAAAAACACTGTTTGGGCGCACGGCAGAGCTCCAGAGGGAAGGAGCGTCATTTGACTTTTTAAATGGAAAATTAGCTGGAATCGTTAGCCGCACCATGTCGCGTTTGGAGATCCCCCTGATATGCCCAAACAGTGGAGCTCCCCCACATGTGACCCCATGTTGGAAACTAGACCCCCCCCCCCCCCCCCCAATACAAAGAAATATTAGTTTGGCATAATAAAAAATAGAGACGTCAGTAAAAAAAAAAATATATATGCACCTGCAACTGACACTAAGGCAAGTGCCACACGTGAGAGCAATGCACAAATCTCGCATCGCATCACCCGACACAGCCGCACACTCCTGTCTGGAAGAGAGCGACCGTGCCGGATGATGCGGTGTGAGACTCGAGCATCGCTCTCATGTGTGGCACTGGGCTGACCCTTACAATATTCAGTAAAAAATACTGTAGTTGATGATTACTACAGTATAATTTTACTGGCCCTAAACTAAGTTTATTTGTATTTCTTTCTTAGTTTACAGAAAAAAAAATTAGGACGAACGCACAGATGTACTGCAAAAAGGGGGGGGTACTAGGTGGGATGGAAAAAAGATGGATGGAGGATAGAAGAGGGCGCAACGGATGCAGGAGCGGCGGAGGATGGGTGAGGAGCCAAGGGCGGAGGATTGGTGAGGGGGCACGTCGGAGGATGGGAGGGCGTGGCGGATGGAGGAGCGGTTGAGGATGGGTGCGGGCACAACGGATGCAGGAGTGGCGGAGGAAGGGGGGGCGAGGGGAAGGGTGGAAGGGGAGTGGGAGGTGAGATTGGGGATAGCTACCTTACAGAATGCATCTAGGCAGCAGGATTGCAGCAGATCCGGGAGGGGGGGAGGGGGCAGAGGATTAAGGGGATGAGAGAGAGCAGGCAGCAGATAAGGGAGGGGGCAGAGGCTGATGGGGGAGTGAGGTGGCAGATGCAAGGGCGCAGAGGCTGATTGGGGAATGAGGTGGCAGATGCAGGGGCGCAGAGGCTGATGGGGGAGTGAGGTGGCTGATGCAGGGGCGGTGGAGCGGCAGATGCTGGGGCGGTGGAGCGGCAGATGGGGAGAGAGCAGTGACTGATGGGGAGAGGGGAGCGGCAGATGCTGGGGCGGTGGAGCGGCAGATGGGGAGAGAGCAGTGACTGATGGGGAGAGGGGAGCGGCAGATGCTGGGCGGTGGAGCAGCAGATGGGGCGAGAGCAGTGACTGATGGGGAGAGGGGAGCGGCAGATGCTGGGCGGTGGAGCAGCAGATGGGGCGAGAGCAGTGACTGATGGGGAGAGGGGAGCGGCAGATGGGGCGAGAGCAGTGACTGATGGGGAGAGGGGAGCGGCAGATGCTGGGCGGTGGAGCAGCAGATGGGGCGAGAGCAGTGACTGATGGGGAGAGGGGAGCGGCAGATGCTGGGGCGGTGGAGCAGCAGATGGGGCGACAGCAGTGACTGATGGGGAGAGGGGACGGCAGATGCTGGGCGGTGGAGCAGCAGATGGGGCGACAGCAGTGACTGATGGGGAGAGGGGACGGCAGATGCTGGGGCGGTGGAGCAGCAGATGGGGCGACAGCAGTGACTGATGGGGAGAGGGGACGGCAGATGCTGGGCGGTGAGCAGCAGATGGGGCGACAGCAGTGACTGATGGGGAGAGGGGACGGCAGATGCTGGGCGGTGGAGCAGCAGATGGGGCGACAGCAGTGACTGATGGGGAGAGGGGACGGCAGATGCTGGGCGGTGGAGCAGCAGATGGGGCGACAGCAGTGACTGATGGGGAGAGGGGACGGCAGATGCTGGGGCGGTGGAGCAGCAGATGGGGCGACAGCAGTGACTGATGGGGAGAGGGGACGGCAGATGCTGGGCGGTGGAGCAGCAGATGGGGCGACAGCAGTGACTGATGGGGAGAGGGGACGGCAGATGCTGGGCGGTGGAGCAGCAGATGGGGCGACAGCAGTGACTGATGGGGAGAGGGGACGGCAGATGCTGGGGCGGTGGAGCAGCAGATGGGGCGACAGCAGTGACTGATGGGGAGAGGGGACGGCAGATGCTGGGCGGTGGAGCAGCAGATGGGGCGACAGCAGTGACTGATGGGGAGAGGGGACGGCAGATGCTGGGGCGGTGGAGCAGCAGATGGGGCGACAGCAGTGACTGATGGGGAGAGGGGACGGCAGATGCTGGGCGGTGGAGCAGCAGATGGGGCGACAGCAGTGACTGATGGGGAGAGGGGACGGCAGATGCTGGGCGGTGAGCAGCAGATGGGGCGACAGCAGTGACTGATGGGGAGAGGGGACGGCAGATGCTGGGCGGTGGAGCAGCAGATGGGGCGACAGCAGTGACTGATGGGGAGAGGGGACGGCAGATGCTGGGGCGGTGGAGCGGCTGATGGGGAGAGTGCAGCGGCCGCCGTGACGCTCTCCTCCTGCTGCGCCACCCCCTGCATCTGACGCCGCTTGCTCTTACTGCTGAGTAGCGGCGTCACATGCAGGGGCGCAGTGGGAGAGCAGGGCAGCGGTGGATCGGGGGCTGTGACTCACAGATGGGCGCCTGCAGGGATCGCTCTCCTCAGATTCCACGGAGGGAGAAGCTAAGGAGAGCGATCTCCTACAGCAAGCTCACCCGGTTCCAGAGGCACGGTGCTGCTTGGAGAAATCGGTCACAAGGCCGATCTCTCCAATCAGAGCTGGGGGCGGGTGCAGTAAAGCTCACTGAGCTCCAGCCAATGGCCAGTGCTGCAGCTGCACTGACATAGCTGGATTTCAATGCTTCAGCCATTTTCAATGGCTGAAACATAACACTGGCTGTGATTGGCTGACGAACGCCGTTCAGCCAATCACAGCCTCCGTAGGTCCGGGAAGGAGACACCACCCCTCCTGAGGTCAGGTACAAGTCCTCTCCTTCCCGAATCTACAGTTTTTTAAAACCGATCGCGGTGCCCGGTGCTCTGGTGCCGCGATTCCGCCATGACGGATCTAGCCGTCATGGGTCTTTAAGTACCAGGGCACCATGACGGCTAGATCCGTCAAAGGTCGTGAAGGGGTTAAGTCTGAGTAAGGAAGGGTGGGGAGAGACCTCGAGGACCAAATCAATCCCAGCAGTGTGAGAACGATGAATAAGATGACAAATCTATCACCCCCCGACGGGGGGACCAGGCAGAGGCTAACGTGAGGAAAGAAACTTGGAACCCGACACAAATGACTCCCAATGGAAAAACCATTTTGGATTCATTCCTGTCAGTAAAATAAATAAAATTATAAAGTGCCTAATATCTCTGAAATAAATAGTAAATATTCGTACTAAGCAATTCACCTGGTTAATGAAAGCATTCAGCCTTTTGTTCTACCTTTTTTTTTTTTTTAAAGCTTGGAAGTCTGCTGTACCTAGATTAGATATGCATATAGTGTATCCTGCAGAAGCAGATTAAGGCTATGTGCGCACAGTGCGGTTTTTGCGGCGTTTTTGCGCGTTTTTCGGGTGCGTTTTTGGCCTCAAAACTGCAGGACTTTGCTTCCCCAGCAAAGTCTATGAGTTTTCATTTTTGCTGTCCGCACACATCTGTTTTTTTTACTTGCGTTTTTGAGTTAAAAAAAAAATGGACATGTCAGTTCTTTCCTGCGTTTTTCTGCGTTTTCCGCCCATGCAATGCATTTGAAAAACGCAGCAAAACGCAGAGATCAAAAACGCACCAAATCGCGGCAAAAACGCATGCGTTTTTTGATGCGTTTTTCGACGCAGGTGCGTTTTTGTGCGTTTAGCGGCCAAAAACGCAGCATCAAAAAGACGCAGTGTGCGCACATAGCCTAAGCAGGACTTACACCTTTTTTTCATCAGCAATGGGCCATATTTAAATCGCGTTTAAAACAGCTGAAAATCCTGCCATAGACTTGCGGATTTGCCCTGTACACGCTGTCCCTGTTTCTGACGAAGTCTACAACTTATAAAATACTTTATTAGAGATCTTTGCATCGCTAGTCAGTACGCAAATAGCGTAACCACGACTACACTAGAGAGGTGAAGTGTAGCCATCTACTCAGAGCCTTCATACAGTATTTCTAACAAAGCTGATTTCTCAATTCAGAAATCACATTGCTTTCAATACAGCGGACTGTGTATACTATTAAATTTAAAAGGAAACTTATATGTCTGAGTCTTTATTCTTATAATCTGCAGAGAACAAGAATGACAATTACATTTAATGCCTATTTAAAGGAAAACCAGATTTTTCCCTCACCCTATGACTGCACCACGAGAGAGGATCCGCCCATCAAGGAGAGGAAACCTTCAGGTTAAAAAGGGGTGGTCCTCTCGCTGCCTCAGCACATGGTCATCACCCTCGACCTTTTATTAGCATTATAGGTTGGATCTTTCCTTCTCCGACCTCACCCTTGGGAGGCGTGTTCTACTGGCTGTGGTCCCTCCCTAATTTTTCTTTTCGCTGTAATTCTCTCGTGGTGCCATCATAGGGTGAGGGAAAAATACGTAATTACTTACCGGTAATGTGTTTTTCCGAACCCATGACGGCACCCTTATATTCCCACCCTGCACTGGGGATTGTCGGTTGGTTCACCTTCCTTTCTTCCTTCTTCCACTATTTTTTCTGGTGGTGGCCTTATACTAACCTGTTTGTATTTTTGGAGGTCCTCTCATGCTCTGTAATCAAACTGAGGCGGCGAGAGGACCGCCCCTTTTTAACCTGAAGGTTTCCTGTCCTTGATGGGCGGATCCTCTCTCGTGGTGCTGTCATGGGTTCGGAACAAACACATTACCGGTAAGTAATTACGTATTTTTTTAATTGCATTTCATTTATACCAATTTTTTACCTGTTATAACTAGCTGAGCATTGCTATACTATACTATATATGCTATGCTCTGGATATTCAATTACTGACCAATTAGACTCGCAGATTATAAAATGTTAATGTCACAACGAACAAGCAAGAAAGAAAGAATAAAGAGTCTACCCTTGAAAGAGACATATATAAATGGAGATCAATCTTCCAGCTAAAACAAAAAAGAAAAGGTGAAAGGAAAATGAGAGACTCTGAATGGGATAACCCAATATTGCCACAGAGTCAGAACTACAAGACAGACTCTTCCTCCTCTAACGACAGCCCAGACAAACAAAGAACAAAATGGGACAACAGTACTTCTCCCGAACCTTCAATTTTAGATACTGGATTCATCAATAGAGATAACCCAAACAACATGGATATAAACACACTTCAGAGTTTTTTTGAGAAATCATTTGCAAGTTTTAAAATTCAACTTAACAAGGATATGCATAAAGAGTTTACAGAAATAAAACATACAATGGAACATTTCAATGCAAGGGTTGAAAAAAACGAATCAGATATAGCTGAATTAACAAAAGAAAACAAAGCGATTTCCAAAGAACAACTGGACATGAAAGATGAGATCAAATATCTCAAAATAAAAATGGCGGATTTGGAGGACCGGCATAGAAGGAATAATTGTAAGATCAGAGGGATTCCAGAGAGTGTTAAACAAGAGGATCTGATGACCTATATTAAAAAAATCCTTCAGGCTACCTTACCCACAATTACTGATGCAGAGTTAACAATTGACAGGGCATACAGACTACCAAAACCGAAATTCTTATCAACCGAGGTACCAAGAAACACAATTTTAAGAGTCCATTTCTTCCACGTGAAAGAAGGCCTATTCATCTATTTAAAAGTCAATAAAACCTTACCTTCTCCCTACGAAAGACTGAAGTTATTTGCTGACCTTTCAAAGGAGACTTTAATTCAGAGGAAAAAAATTTCATCAGTAACCCATGCACTGAGAGAACTTAAAATCCAATACATATGGGGATTTCCAACAAAAGTACTAAATTTTTCATCAAAACAAGAATGTCCCCATCAGTTCAGTAGATGATGTTAATCCATAAACTTCATAAAAGAATTGAAGAAAAACCCGACTTAGTGATAGACTACTTTACGACTCGATGTTCAACAAAGAGGATCTTGATAGTCAGGAAGTTGCAGTTGACTTTCCCCCATAGGAGTAGCCTCTTGCAAGCCAAGAAGCAATACACTCCTTTAGTAATTTACTGTTCAAGAATACTTTGAATCCTACTGTTATTTTTAATGTTTAAGTTATTTATGTACAACGATACCCATGACATTTTTACTTTTAACTCCTTTTTTCTCCCTACAGGAACATATGATTACAAAAAAGTTGGCTGTAAAATAATCAGATTGCAAGCCGTGTCTAAATGCATGTACGGAGTTTATACCCCTGCTTTTCATCTTCTTAATGACACTTAAATTTGTTACTTACAATGTTAAAGGATTGAACTCACCCCAAAGGAGATTCTGGCTATGGAAATTCATTCAGGAAAACAATGTGGACGTAGTAGGTGTACAAGAAACAAAATTTGCTAAAGAGAATATTCCCAAACTTAATTTTAAAAATTATGCGCATTTATTTTTGTCTAGCAATGATAGGAAAAGAGCTGGCGTGTTAATTCTTATTAGAAACAGTGTCTCTTTTGAACTAATAGAACAAATTACAGGGAAGGATGGGAGATATAATATTTTAATTTGCAAGATTAATGATGTGACCTACACTCTTGTAAATTTGTACGCTCCAAACAAATATCAGTTTCCTTTTTTAGACAAAATGTCTGTTGTGATAAGAGAAAAGCAACAGGGAGAACTATTGGTGTTTGGAGACTTTAATATGATTCCTAATGGTATATTAGATACAACATCTAAGACTAGAATACTCCAGCCAACATTAGATAAATGGTTAGTGTAGCGGGGTGGGGGTCCCCCAGGACGACAATGAGGCAGTGACCCAAAACAGTCTGATCCAAACAGTTTTATTGTCCTTACTGTACAGGAAAAGTCATCCGGAACACAGCCGGGTTACTCACAGTCCATACGGTTCCCCGTCACATAGGCACTGCTTGCCGTAGGAGACAGTCTTACTATACTCCGTTTTGCTATTCCCGGGGGTCCACAGACCTGTGTTATAATTCCACACAGGCCTGAACTCTCTTCAGTTTCCTTCTCTGCAGCTTACACAACAGGCTCTGCCCCACCCAGGCCTTTACAAAGAGCTTTTAAATGAGAACTGTGGACATAAGCCACCTGCATAACCCGGCCTAGAGGTTACTGGACTGACCACTATGTAGGGCTCTAATATGTTTCTTTGCGCATTCTGGGAGATACGTACCGTCCGTCACATATCAATGGCCCCGCTATCTCACATTAGATAAAGAAGAACTAATGGACATCTTCAGGTGTATCAACACTTCTTCCAAGGAATTCACTTTCTACTCACATTCACATAAAACATACTCTAGAATAGACTTGATTTTATCCACTCTAATTACTCTTAAAAAATTTACATCGATAGAAATTGGTGTTAGATCTTGGTCAGATCACGCACCAGTTTTCTTTGAGATTACTGAAAAATTCCCTTTTAACAACAACAGAATTTGGAGATATAATACCCACATATTTAGAAATCTTGAGTATAAGAAAGGGAATCATCCTTAAAACATTTTTTCACAGATAACAATACCAATGATATTTCCACAAATACCTTGTGGACTGCTCACAAAGCTTTTATTAGAGGTATTCTAATACAAATAGGCAAAAGAGAACGAAAGAAAGATTTAGAAAAGTTAAAAAAAATCTAACTGATGAAATAAAACCTCTTGAGCAAAGACAAATAAGAAAACCTAACACCATGTTGCATTTGGAGACCCCCTGAGGTGCGTAAACAATGGAGCTCCCCCACAAGTGACCCCATTTTGGAAACTAGACCTCTCAAGGAATTTATCTAGATGTTTGGCGAGCCCCTTGTACCCCCAGGGGCTCCACAAAAGTTGATAACGAACCGTGAAAATTATTTTTTTTTTTACCACAAAAATTTGGCTTCAACCAAGTAGCTTTTTTTTTTTTTTTTTTTACAACGGTACCAGGAAAAACTGCACCATAAAATGTGTTGTGTAATTTTTCCCCGAGTACGCAGATACCTCATATGTGGTGGAAATTAATTGTTTTGGTGTACGGCAAGGCACTGAAGAGAAGCAACGGCATTTGACTTTTCAAACGCACAGACACGGTGCACTAATCGGCTGCTGCAGGACGCACGGTCGGATGAGATACAAAACGCGTCGGGGATACGGAAAAAAAAAAAGTCACGTCGAAAATTGAGCAGGGATGAGAATCCGTTATGTGCATCCCTGATCAGCGCTCTGCGGGACGCGCGGACGGATGCGATACAAAAAGCGTCGGGGATACGCACAGACGGATGAGGTGTAAAAATGGACAGGGGATACAGAAAAAAAATAAAAAAAAGTTATACTCACAGTACCCAGAGGATTAGCAGGAAGATCATTGACCAGAGGAACTGCAGGAGAAACAGAAGGCAGCGAGATGGACAGCTTTACAGGAGCAGAAGGCAGGAGGTTGGACAGCTTATCAGAAGACCCAGGAAGGACCCAGCGATGGAGGCAGATGTGATAGGGCCAGTGAAGACCTCGGGCGACTCGGTGAAGACAGGTAAGAGGATGTCAGAGAAAGAGCAGATGGGAGGGGGGAGACCGGAGAAGTAAAGAAGCAGAATAGAGATCACGGGGGAGGCAGGCAGATCGGGATGTTGGGTGGCAAAGGCAGGAGCCATCACGGGAGCGTGCAGGGGCCATCACGGGAGCGCCATACTTACAGTTGGAGCAGGAGCGGTGGCAGCAGCGTTGGCGTGGTACTACAAGTACCAGCCAGTGCACGCTGCAGACATGCAGGGGGAGGCTCCCCAGACCAACACAAGCCAGGGGACGGCAGTCACCTCCAGATCAGACAGCCCCACTGCACACCGATTGGAGCGATTGCGCGTCATAGCACGACATAGCATATCCCCCCTCTCGTGATTACACCGCCAACATCTGTCTGACACTGAAGGGAACATTGCATATAGGGCATGAGGGCAGCGGTACCAGCAGGTGAGAATTTTATAATCCTTTTCCTGGACCGAACAAGCCCTAGAAAATTTGTGAGTGAAAAGAAAAGCAGACCTCCATTCCTCAACCCGGATAGTCACGCCCAAGTCTCTACTCCATCCCCTCACAAGTTTGAGCTCATCCACATCCCCCTTCTGGATCAAAAGGTTATAGATAAGGGACAGGGTATGTCCCGGAGCCTCTTCTAAAAGAGCTTTTCAAACGAGGAGGGGGGGGCAGCATAAAGTGCCTCCCGGCCTGATCCGGTCAAGAAAGACCTGATCTGGAAGTATTCAAACCAGGGTATGGCCCCTCCCAAGGCAGAGGCAGAAAGCAAGTCGTATGTGGGCAATGGGGATCCCTGGAGTATGTGAAAGAAGCGCTCGTCCCCCGCTCCTCCTCCGGCACAGGAAAACATCGGCCCCAACTGCCGGGGAAAAATCTGGGTTAGATAGGGGATAGGGGAGAGGGGACCGCGCCCCCTGGACAGACGACCCCTTTTGGTTTCTAAATCCCACGTCCTCAATGTCACCCTCAAGAGATCAGCCTCAGAGAGCGGCTGGCCCCTGGAGCCCGAGCTAATCCAAGGGAGGTAACGCAAGGGGATCTCGTGGTCCATTTCTTCTAGGCTTAACCACTGCTTTGTGGCCCCATGATATTGCCAATCTAGTAATCGCATCAGTAGAGCCGCTTTATGATAGAGTTTAAGGTTGGGCAATCCAGCCCCCCCCTGGCTTTTAAGTCTGCAAAGGGTAGTGAAGCCTATCCTCGGGCGCTTACCTCCCCACACGAAGCGCGTGATAACTGACTGCAGGCTGGAGAAAAAGGCCGCAGGAGGAACCAAGGGGACCGTCTGGAACAAGTACAAAAAGCGAGGCAAAATGTCCATTTTGATAACATTTATTCGTCCAAACCAGGATAGTCTTTTACTATTGTATGAGGTAAGATCCTTTCTTGTTCTGTTGAGAAGGGGAAGGTAGTTAAGCTGATATAGTTTTGAGAGATCCATGGGGACTGTTATCCCTAAGTAAGTAATGGCGGAGTCCTGCCACTTGAAGGGGAAATTTTTCTTGATATGATCCACCTCAGCATCAGGGAGAGATATGTTTAATGCCTCGGATTTGGAGTAATTGACCTTAAAGTTGCTGAGGTGACTGAATTTTTCAAACTCTTGAATAAGTGAGGGGAAGGAAAGGCGAGGCTGTGAAATGAACAGAAGTAGATCATCTGCGTAAAGAGCTGCCTTGCATTCCCCACCCCCCACCCCTATCCCGTGGATACTGGAATTGTTTCTGATGGCCACGGCAAGGTGTTCCATAACTAGGACATAAAGTAGGGGGGAAAGGGGGCACCCCTGACGTGTACCATTATGTATTGCAATTGGTGATGAGAGAAACCCATTGACTTTGACCCTGGCAGAGGGATTCCTATAAAGGGAAGAGACCCTTTCAATGAATTTGTCTCCCAGTCCCACCTGCCGCAGAGAGAACATCACAAACTCCCAGCTGACTATCAAAGGCCTTCTCTGCATCAATGGAGAGAAGGCACGTAGGGAGACCTCTGGCCTTAGCCCGCGCCATAAGAATAAGGGTTTTGTTGGTATTGTCCCATGCCTCACGACCCAATACAAAGCCAACCTGATCAGTGTGAATAATACTGGGAAGAAGTGGAGCCAGTCTATTGGCGAGAGCCTTGGCAAAAAATTTGATGTCAGCATTGATGAGGGAGATGGGTCTGTAGTTAGAGACAGATGAATGATCCTTCCCCGGTTTGGGTAGAACACTAATATGTGCTTCTAGGGACTGGGCGACAAAGGGGGAGTCTCTAGATACAGAGCCAAAAACCCTCATGAGGAAAGGGACAATTTGGTCACCAAATATCTTATAAAATTTGGAGGTAAATCCGTCCGGACCCGGACTCTTACCATTCGGGGAGGCTTTAATTATGGCGAGGATCTCTTCTGTGGAAAAGTCCTCTTCCAAGGCTACCGCATCCCTTTCAGAGATCCGAGGAAGTGCAGTTTGCTGCACATATTCGTTAACTTTACGCTGGAAAGATTGTGGCGGCATATCTCTAAACTGCCCCTTCAAATTATAGAGGTCATCATAGAACGAACGGAACAGGTTTGCAATTTGGATGGGATCTTGGGTCGGGGCCCCCCCCTGGTCTGGATTTTTGGAACATGGCCAATAGCATTTCTGGGGTGCAGAAAACTAGCCAAGGCTCTCCCACACTTGTCTGAATGCTCATATAAATATCGACTTAACTTGGCCCTTTGTCTCCTGTACCTTTGATCGAGAAGGTCCCTCAGCCCCTCCCTAGTCTTTGTGAGGTCCGCATAAACCGTGGCGGAAAGGGATTGCTTGTGTGCGGCTTCCAAAGAGGCAATTTGCTGTAGGAGCTCTGTGATAAGGGAAGACCTCTCCTTCAATCTAGAGCCATGTTTAATTAATAAACCTCGAACTACACACTTTAGCGCCTCCCATTGTGTCGGAAGAGGAGTCGGGTCGCTGGCATGATTTTCCAAGAATTCAAATATGTGGCTCCGTATTTCACTACAGCACAATTGATCATTAAGCAAATTTTCAATGAGGCGCCAAGTCCATGGGCGCTGTGAGCTATTTGGAGGAGTGAAGTGAGCAAAGACCGGGGCGTGATCGGAGAGAGAAAGGTTCCCAATAGACGCTCCAACCTGCCACGTCAGGACATGTTGGCTCAGGAGGATCATGTCGAGGCGGCTATATGATGAATGGGCTGGGGAGTAGTAGGAGTAATCTTTTGTGGTGGGGTATAGGGCACGCCATACATCCACCAACTGCATATTTTGAATGTCACGTTTAAGGGCCTTAAGTTTTCTGCGTGGTATAAAATGACGCCCTGACGAGGTGTCTATGTCTGGGTCCAGTGTGAGGTTAAAGTCTCCACCAGCTACTAACACGCCCTCAGAAAATTCAGCCAGACGGGACAGAATAGAGGCGCAGGCTCGAGAGGGATCCCTGTTGGGGAGATACCAGTTGGCAATTGTATATACGGTGGAGCCAATGCATAATTTCAGAAAAAGAAACCTACCTCCGGGGTCGGCCAAGGAATCCACAATCGTGTGGGTCAAAGACCTGTGAAGGGTAATAGAGACCCCCCCAGACCTGGAAGCCGGGTTGGGGCTGTGGAACCAGGAGGTGTAGTTCCTGTCCTTCAGTACAGGGAGATGGCCTTCCTTGAAGTGAGTCTCCTGCAAC
The DNA here is from genome assembly GCF_048569485.1 of Anomaloglossus baeobatrachus. Lineage (NCBI taxonomy): Eukaryota > Metazoa > Chordata > Amphibia > Anura > Aromobatidae > Anomaloglossus > Anomaloglossus baeobatrachus. The sequence goes on along the minus strand of NW_027443435.1, from coordinate 972,596 downwards.
ATAAGTATGTGGATCCGTTTTTTGTGCATTTCAAATAAAATTTGCGATCTCTTCCGAGGCGAGTTGAGACCCCTGGTGTTGTAAGAGGCAACATTAATCTGCGCCATTGCTCAACGATATGAGGTATTTAGTCTAGGGACGGGGGAGGCAAGGAGGGTGGGAGAGAGAAAAGAGGGATGAGAGAGGAAAGGAAGGGAGATTGGATTCAAAGGAGGAGGAGAGAGCAGGAAACAAACAAAGGGAAAGAAGGAAGGATTAGAGGTTAAATGAGAGGAGGATCGAGGAGGTAGAGATAGAGTAGAACACTAAAAAGATGTGGACTAATGGGCTCAGTCCACTAGCTGGGATAAAGAAGTTAAACGTCCTAAAGACGTTGGACCCCTGTGGGGGGCTAGGCTTTCTACCAAGGGGAGAGGGGCCCCCCTTGCTGCCCCGGATTAAGGTGTTCAATACAGAACTGAAAGCCCACTAGCCATGGCCCAGAAGCAGAATTGAGCGAGAAAGCATAGAGAAAGGGAGAATCAGGAGAAAGACATCTTGTCAAGATTCGAATCTGGGTCCCCAAGTTTATGGGCCAGGGGGACCTCAAGGTGGACTCCCCGGGCTCATACTGCATAAGAGTCTCCACACACCAGCAGAGCATACAGCCTAAAAGAAAAAGTTAATCAACATCAGTGAAAATCAGGCAAATGTAGAACGCCACAACCTCAATTGGCAAAACTGTAAAATGAAAAGTCCCTGAGATATAGGGGGGGGGGTTCTAACTCAGGAAGACAACCAGATTTATACGGAACCGAGAAGCAGGGATTCTTTTCACGAAAGTTCATCTATCTCATTGACGGTGGTCTCTGGAACGATGTCGCGGCGGGCCTCCCTCGGGCACCAGAGGGATGCCCGGCCAGTCCATGATCTAAATCCGCGGGATGCGGAAGGCCGCTGTGAAGGAATCAATGTCCCAAGGGGAACGAAGAATATGCATTTGGCCGTCATGTCGTACCTGCAGGCGGAACGAGAATCCATAGCTGTAAGTGAGGTTGTGTGCCCTAAGCAGATCCAGAAGTGGTCTTAGGGCACGTCTCCTCTGAAGGGTGAGGCGGGATAGGTCCAGCAGGATCTGGAGCTTGACCTTTTGGAAGAGAGCTGAGGCGCCGTCTCTGAGCTTTTGCTGGATGGCCTCTTTTTGCACGTAGTGATGGATCCTGCAAATGACGTCCCGGGGACGGTTAGGGTCAGACGATCTGGGCCCCAAAGCTCTGTGAGCCCTATCCAGCTCTATCTCATTAGCAGGGGGAGCATCCAGAATTTTGTTAAACACTCGTTGTAGAACCCGTGGGAGATCTCTGGAGTCTACCTCCTCAGGAAGGCCTCTGATTCTGAGGTTATTGCGGCGGCCTCGATTCTCAGCATCATCTAATGCTTCTGTGAGATCGTGTATTTGCTGAGCGTGCGCATCTAGACTTTGCTGGTGAGAGAAAACGTCGCTCTGGATGGATTGTATTTTATTGGCTTGAGACCGTACCTGGCTATCAATTTTCTGCACATTGGCGCGTAAAGTAGAGAGTTCTGCGCGATACGCTTTTTCAAGCCTTGCTACAATCATGTCCATGTCTTCCCTAGAGGGGATGGTATTGATGCGGGCTCGGAGGTCTTTTAATTTGGACAGGACTTCCATCCCCTGGAAGTCAAGACAGGTGAGGCACATGAATTATCAGTATCAGTACAGCTTGCTGTGGTTGCTAGGGCTGCAGGCCTGGTGTAAGTGGTTGCCCCCTGCTGCTGATGCCCGAGACTCTGCACTGGAGGGGGAGGGGGCACAGCAGGGCTATTTATCAGGATCATTTCCCCAAGACTCTCACCCTCCCATCCCCCACTGGTACCTTGTGCTTCTGAGTCCAGGATAAGTGGGTTAGACGCTGCTAAACTGCTTTGAGCCTGGATAGCAGTACACAGTAAAGGGCCATGAGAGAGGTGGAGGAGGGGAACAGTAGCAGGAGCTGGCGTTTGCTGTTTGTCCTGAGGCTGTGCAATGTCCGGTCCATTATCAAGGCTCCCCAGTGAGCTGTTACATGTCTGCTGGGGCTGTGGATCCCTGAGGCCCCCTCCTGGAGTACTGATCTCATCCTCACTGCAAGGGGGAGGAAGGGCAAGGAGGATCACTGGAGCTGACAGGTTCATACCTTCTCCAAGGGCTGCACTCCCGTGCTGGGTGTCCAAGGTTGGCAGAGACTGGGGTATACCTGAACCTCCTACTGTGTCTCCCGACTGAGCTGATCCCCTGGTGGAAATTCCCTCGCTGTGGGACCGCAGGTGGAAATCAGTGGACCTGCTGCGGGTCTGTGGAGCCTCACCTAGGCTGTATGCTGCCTCGTGGCTGTGAAGGCTGGCAGCCATATTTGGTGGAGCTTGTCTGGAGGAAGCTTCTGAGGCCCTGGGGAAAAAAACGTTGTATGCCACTGCTAGCTGTCTGAGCCTCAGAGGACCGATGCCTGACCAATCTCCCTCTCTTTCTGTGGCTCATATTCCAGGGCCATTGACCTGGGGTGCTGTATAGTCGGCTGTTATCCAGGGCAGGTTAGGGAGCAGAGATGAAGTGTGTCCTCACTCCTCCATAGCCAGGCCACGCCCCCCCATCAAATGAACTTTAGGCAGTAAAGTTACATCCCTGGTCGTTAAGTCACGTTAAAATAGGATGCAACTTTACTGCCCGCGGTCATGAAGGGGTTAAGTCATGATCCTCAATGCAGCAACTCCGATCTTGTCATCTCTGTAGTGAGACAGCTATAATGGCGTTGCTGCTGGGAGTACGTCATTATAGACAGTACAGTACCCTGAAATCATGGACCCAGTTGCAACAACTCTAAATATTAATGTTTTAATGTTTTGTATATATTTGTTTTAATTAAGCAAAACTTAGAAAAATAGAATTTATCTTACAGTTAATTCGGTTTCTAGGAAATCCTCCACGACAGCACACAGGAGGTTTACTCGCTGCCCTAATAGGGACAGGAAACACAAAGAGGTTAAATAACCCCTCCCCACCTCCCATCTCCAGTGTTTTTCCAAAGTAACCACAAATGCATGAATGGTCTAAATCTTTTATTTCAGAAATAAACCATTGAAATGCAGAACGAAAGAAAATGATAGGGAGAGAATAACTGTGCTGTCATGGTGGGTTTCCTAGAAACTGAATTAACGGTAAGATAAATTCTATTTTCTCTAGTCACTCTCCACGACAGCACACAGGAGGGGTACCAACGAAAAAAGTTAGGGAGGGACCACAGCTTGGAGGACTTTACGACCAAAGGCCAGGTACTTATGGGAGAGCAAGTCTAGCCTGTAATGTTTGGTGAAAGTATGGACAGAGGACCAGGTAGCGGCTCTGTAAATCGGTTCGATGGAAGCATCTGCCCTCTCGGCCCAGGAAACCGTCATTGATCGTGTGGAATGAGCTGTTAGGCGATCTGGAGGAAGGAGGCCCTGATTAGAGTATGCTTCTTTGATAGCGTTTTTTATCCAGTTGGATAACGTGCTTTTGGCCGCCTTTTTCCCAGCATTCCGACCCACAATATGGATAAAAAGATTGGAATTCTTCCTGAAGGATTCGGTCTTCTGTAGGTAGAATACAACCGTTCTACGCACGTCGTGTGAATGGAATTCCATCTCTTTCTGGTTAGCCGGGTTTTGGCAAAAAGATGGTAGGATAATGTCCTGGTATCTATGAAAGTCTGACATCACTTTTGGAAGAAACAATGGATCCAGACGGAAAACAATCCTATCATCAAGAATATTCATATAAAGGTTCCTGTAATGAAAAAAACTGAAGTTCACCCACACGGCTGGCCGTGGTGATTGCTATCAAATGGTCTGTCTTCCAGTAAAGGATCCTCAGGGGTGAGGAAAGAAGAGGCTCAAAGGGGAATTGAGTTAACCCTTTAAGAAATGTGTTTAGCTCCCAAGGATGAACTATAGCTAGTTGTTTAGGACAAGACCTGACCGCAGAAGACAAATCTTTTTACCCAGCAATGATTTGCTAGGTCTTGATCAAAATAAGCACTCTATGCCGATAACTGGACCTTAAGACTGCTGGGACTGAGACTTTTTTCAAGGCCGTTTTGTAGGAAGTTCAGGATGTAAGCCACATTCAGATGAAATGGGTCAGGAACCTGAGGTTTGCACCAGGCAGTAAAAGGTTTTCCATATCTTGAAATATATGTGATGTGACTGTCTTACGGCATTTTTGAAGAGTCTTTCTGACAGGCCCCGGCTCTCAGAATTATGGCTTCAGAAGCCACGCTGCCAAGTTTAGCCTCCTGAAATCTTGGTGGAAGAGCGGACCTTGATGGAGAAGGTCATGGATTTGAGGCAATGTGGAGGGCCCGTCGTGAGACAAGTTGATGAGGGCCCCAAACCAGCTTCTCCTGGGCCATATTGGTGCGACCAGTATGGTATAGACTTTTCCTGTTCTTATCTTTGGCAGAGTCCTTGCCAGTGGTAGTATTGGTGGAAAAGCATAGGCTAGTGGAAGCCTCCAAAGTAGGGAGAAGGCATCCACTGCTAGAGCCTGACCATTGGGATTCAGGGAAAAAAATTAATCTACCTGTACGTTCTTGTTCACAAAGAGATCCACTTCTGGTTGGCCCCACCTCAGGACTAAGATGTGGAATACTTCTGCCATCAGAGACCATTCCCCAGGATGAATGTCCTTCCTGCTGAGATAATCCGCCTGGGTATATACGGAACCCTTCAGATGGACGTCCGACAGAGATAGATGTCTTTCTGCCCAACAATATATTTTTGCGGAAATCCTTTGAAGGCTCACGTGGCGTGTGCTTCCTTGATGACGAAGGTGTGCCACAGATGTCATATTGTCCGAGTAGACCATTACGTGTGCCCCTTGGATCAAAGAGGCTGCTGCTCTGTGAGCTTGGAACTTCCAGTTCTCGGTAATTTGAGGACCTGTGGCTCATCTCCTGGGACCAGAGAGCTTGAAAGTGAACTTGAGAGACTATCGCTCCCCAGCCTATCTGGCTGGCATCCGTTATAATCATCATCAGTGGTTCCAGATTCCAGCAGACTCCCCTTTGTAGACGAGTTGGAATCATCCACCACAGCAAAGATGTTTTTACTGGACCTGTCAAAGATATCTTTTTGTTCAGGGCCCTCAGAGAACCGTCCCAAGAAGCTAGGATGTGAGCTTGCAGTGAGCATGAATGAATCTGAGCCCAGGACACTGCCGGGAGACATGAAGTCATAGACCCTAAAGGCCACTTCACACATAACAAGATCGCTAACAACATCGTTGCTACGTCACAGTTTCTGTGACAAAACAACTTCACCAGCGATCCCGTTATGTTTGACACGTACCAACGATCTGTCCCCTGCTGTGAGATTGTTGGTCGTTGCTGAATGTCCTGGGCCATTTTTTGCTCGTTGGGAGTTCTGCTGAGCAGGATGAATCTATGTTTGACACCTACCAACGATCTCATTAACGACCTAGATGAGAACTTAAAGTGTGACACGTAGGCGTGTATTTGCGTCACCTTTTCCGTGCCCCCTCTGCACCGATTGGTTGGCGCTGAGAATAGTAAGCAAAACAACAACAAAAGGGAAGGGCACCACCTAGTGGGATCTCCTGGTATACTAAAACCGTACTCAGAAAGGGAGAAGAAAAGGTATACCAAAATGGGATCACCACAACAATGTATAAGGAATAAGTATTTTATTGATACATGCAGAAACAAGAGACCACATATCTCCGCACTTGGAGTGTGGGCACACAATAACACAATTTAAAAACACTTAAAAAGCCAAAGGCATGGACACCATACACGCCAGGAAAAGTGACATATGAAAAATACAATGTTAATACAACAAAGGTTCTCTATAAGATATTGCACAAAGCCCGGTCCCAGAATCGATCTATTTATAATGGTAATGAGATGGAGACTGTATGATATAATATACAGAATAAATGGGATGCGAAGTTGGAAAGTCGCTGTACAGATACAGACAGATATGTCAACACCTAAATATAAGTAATTACACGTGTTGCAGTAAGTTACCCCAATATGCAGTGACCACAAAGGTCAATGGGTCGTATAATGGAGACCTAGTGGTGCAGCATGTGCATTCAGTTTATAGCTAATCAGGGTAAAGGTAGCACACTGCAGGTACATATAGAGGTTAGACTAAATCTGCAACATATTTGGTATAATACAAGTGCATCAACAGCAAGCACCACATACAGTCAGAATCTCCAGTATACAGGGATAAACATCATACCTATTACACCTATGAGAAACCTATTAGTGCAGCGTATGCAATATAGACCAGTATATATATATATATATATATATATATATATATATATATATATATATATATATATATATACAGTATATATTATATTTTGAGGTAGTGCAGGAGCGGGACCGTACTTACTACCTCAAAATATAATGGCAGCCATGAAAGAGGAGCAAATGAGAAGAGTACCAACTAAATTCCTGGCGTGGAACCCCACGCGTATTGCCACGTGTACAGTGGCTTCCTCACTCCCCACTGCCTTTCTTTCCCCTGAGGAAGCCACTGTACACGTGGCGATACGCGTGGGGTTCCACGCCAGGAATTTAGTTTGTACTCTTCTCATTTGCTCCTCTTTCATGGCTGGCATTATATTTTGAGGTAGTGCAGGAGCGGGACCGTACTTACTATCTCCAGCCCAAATCTGTAAATCCTTGCCTTGGCCTCCCTGTACTTATTGGCCCTATTCTTATAGGCACAGTTTATACTTCTTACTTGCTGGGGGTATTGGTTGCATGAGATATTTTACATCCATTGGTCTTTTGTTGATATTCACTGTGTTGCCCCTCTTTTGATGTACTTGCAACATGCTAAATATATTGTGCAGGTCCTTCTAAAACCTCTATGTATATCTGCAGCACTTTGCGCATACTGCATTAACTATATACTAGTCTATATTGAACATGCTGCACTAATAAGTCTACTATAAGGGTTTTAGGCATGGTGTATATCTCTATATACTGGAGATATTGACTGTATGTGGTGCCTGCTGTTGATGCATTTGTATTATACCAAATATCTTGCAGAGTTAGTCTAACCTATGTATGTACCTGCATTGTGCTGCCTTTATCCTGACTAGCTCTTGTTAATGAACATGGTGTACCACTAGGTCTTCATTATACGACTCCTTGACCTCCGTGGTCACTGCAGATAGGGGTTACTTACTGCAACACGTGTAATTACTTATATTCAGGTGTTATACACTTGTAAACTACTAAATATATTGCACGGGTTTTTCTAAACCTTATATATATATCTGCAGTATCTTACGTATATTACATTAACTATATACTGGTCTATATTGCATACGCTGCACTAATAGGTTTCTCATAGGTGTAATAGGTATGGTGTTTATCCCTGTATACTGGAGATTCTGACTGTATGTGGTGCTTGCTGTTGATGCACTTGTATTATACCAAATATGTTGCAGATTTAGTCTAACCTCTATATGTACCTGCAGTGTGCTACCTTTACCCTGATTAGCTATAAACTGAATGCACATGCTGCACCACTAGGTCTCCATTATACGACCCATTGACCTTTGTGGTCACTGCATATTGGGGTAACTTACTGCAACACGTGTAATTACTTATATTTAGGTGTTGACATATCTGTCTGTATCTGTACAGCGACTTTCCAACTTCGCATCCCATTTATTCTGTATATTATACCATACAGTCTCCATCTCATTACCATTATAAATAGATCGATTCTGGGACCGGGCTTTGTGCAATATCTTATAGAGAACCTTTGTTGTATTAACATTGTATTTTTCATATGTCACTTTTCCTGGCGTGTATGGTGTCCATGCCTTTGGCTTTTTAAGTGTTTTTAAATTGTGTTATTGTGTGCCCACACTCCAAGTGCGGAGATATGTGGTCTCTTGTTTCTGCATGTATCAATAAAATACTTATTCCTTATACATTGTTGTGGTGATCCCATTTTGGTATACCTTTTCTTCTCCCTTTCTGAGAATAGTAAGCAAACACTCAGGAAAGAAGGAGGGATGAATCCGGGTGCAGATGCAGCTTCGATACGAAAAGCAAGCAACTGGGAACAAAGTACGAATGAATCCTGGTGGAGTCGCAGGTTCTATCCTCGAAGCAAGGCTCAAAAGGGACAAAGGATGAAGCAATACAAAGTTGCCTTCTAGGCCGGCCGCCTAATCAGAATGCAGTATTGGCCAGCAATCGGAGCAGAGGGGTGTGGAAAAGGCACCGTATATGCAAGCCTACGTGGCTTACAGCGTCAAACACCACGCCCCTATTCGAGGTCGGAATCGTTGCATAGCTGCTGTGTGACAAGGTCCCAACGACCAACGAAATAGTTATACAGGTCGCTGCATCGTTACTAAAGTCGTTGGGAAAATGACTGACATCTCACCAACGATTTAACAACGATCCGGAAACTGTGATGTAGTAACAATCTTGTTAACAATCTCGTTATGTGTGACTGGACCTTAACACTATATAATAAAGTTCACCGTACTCTCCAATATTTTTTCATGCAACAGTGAGATTTATTCAGAAATATAGACGGTGGACAGTAGAAGGCAAAGGGATAAGCGACTACCAGCTGTGTGCACACTAATTCTATCATTATGGACCTTAACACTGACATCGCAAATCTTAGGGTTATCTATCACTGACGATGCAGGGCCAAAACTTTGTTTTTGATCCCCACTTGTTTGTCTATGGCAGAAAGGACATTTGTTTGATGGAGTCCAGCATAACTCCAAGGAAGACCTTCCTTGTAAAGGGAAGTAGGTCTGATTTTTTGAGGATTTATCACCCATCCCAATCTGTGTAGGATTTCAAATGTCATCTGTACCTGTCGTTGAGGTGAGAAATGATACAAAAGTTCTGACTTCATATGAACGCCACCACCTCCCCCATTGGCTTGGGGAAGTCTTGAGGGGCTGAAGAGAGACCGAACGGGAGGACATTGAATTTGTAGTGACGGAGAAGCCTGTTGTGACGAACTGCAAAACGGAAGATTTTTTTGTTAGCGTGACAGATTGGGATATGATAATAAGCATCCTTTAAAATCGATAGTAGCCATGAAAAACCCATGACCGATAAGAGGTGTGGTGGATTTGATGGACTCCATTTTGAAACGTCCGTAGACGATATGACAATATAACTGTTTCAGATTTATAATCAACCTGGGAGCGCCGTGTTTTTGTTTTTTTTTTATCAAGAACAGATGGGAATAGTGACCATGACCGACCTCTGTCTCTGGTGCTGAAGAGATTACTCCTATTTTTTGGATATTTTGAATGATTAGCATAAGGGTGTCTCGTGATCCCTGAGAAGGGGAGGGGTTGACCCTTAGACATTGTGGTGGGTATGTGGCAAATTCAAGTTTTTGGCCATCCCTGATGGTGTTTATGACCCACTGGTTTGAAAAAACCTCTTGCCACTGAAGAAACCTAGATAGACGACCGCGATGGCTCCGGTCTTCGGACTTCTGGGACATAAAGATGTTCCTACCTTTGCCCCCTTTTTGATAACTCCACAGACCCGTTTTATCTTTCCCTCGGTACTGGGCAGGCTGACTCTGGGGTGGGGGGCCGAAAAAATGTCTTCCTTTGCTTCTCCTCTGGTAACAGCTTCCTTTTATCTGTTGCATTCTCCAGGATGTCGTTCAGGTCTAGGCCAAAAACATATCATCTCCAAAAGGGGATAGACCATAGATTAACATTAGGAGCCGCGTCGCCACTCCAAAGTTTAAGCCAAATGGCTTGTCTTGCAGAAATTGAAAGAACCTCACTTCTTGCTGCCACCCGGACTGACTCAGTTGATGAATCTGCGAGAAATCCCGTCGCCTTTTGTAGAAGTGGAAGGGAAGCCAGGAGATCATCCTTTGGGGAGTCTTGGGCGAGATGCTCCTCGAGCTGGCCCAGCCACCTGAACAGTGGTCTGGCTACACATGTAGAGACCACCCCGGTTCTATGTACTACTGTGGAGGTCTCCCAGGACTTAAGAATGCTGTCAATCTTACAGTCCATGGGATCCTTAAGTTGTAATGAATCCCCAAAAGGAAGAGTCGTCCTTCTGGCCACTCTGGCTACTTGTACATCCACCTTAGGCACCTCCTAGCAGCAGGTGGGATTGTCTTTTAGCGGGAACTAGTTACTCAATTCCCAAGGAATGTTAAGGCGCTTCTCTGGGGCTTCCCACTCCTGGAGAATCTTATCTCTGAAGATCTCATGCACCGGGAATCCTACTTTCTTTCAGGTTCTTAAACCCCCAAACATTTGCTCCTGTACTGACCTGGCCGATTTCTCTTCCTCAGCCCCCATAGTATCCTGCACTACTCCCAGTAGTTCATCCATGTCGTCCATGGAGAACAAATATTTGGTCTCGACTTTATCCACTGAAGAGATACCTTCATTCTCCTCTATTACCTGGTATTATCTGGTAGTGATGACGGACCTTGTAAAGAGTCTGACTCCTCCATGGGGCTACGTTTCCTCTTCTTGGGTGCTGGGCTGCAGTGGGAAGAGACTGGGAGAAGGATGCTAGGGAAGACTGAACCTCCTGATGCACCAGGCTTCTTAACTCTTCAATGAGGGAGAGTTGTTCCTCTCTAACTACTCGGTCAGTACAGGGTTGGCATAGTCTCTTATTATGGCCCAAAGGAAGCTTCTTGCTACACAACACATTTACGGCTGGAGGTCTTCTTCTTGGGTGCCACATTCATGTCTCCCGACCTTCCCCAAGTTGCAGTATATTCACTGAAACGGGAGGGGGAGAGGGGGGGTGCTGCGCTCCACTGAAGCAGAGTGGGTAGAGCGATCTCGCTCCATCCTCAGTCCAGCCTGGAGAGTGCTTTCACCGGAATCTTTATGCGGTCCGTATGATCTCAGTTTTCCACTGTGGGGGTGACATCACCTCCACCATTAGTCGGGGGGGGGCGCAGACCACCTAACGGGGCGAGTGCCTGGTTTACCGCCATGGGGCTGTGATCACGCATACGTTCCACAGTGGAACGCATGAAATTCGGAAATGACGCTGGCAAGGAGCGCCCGATGTCACTTCCTGCTCGCACCCAAGCCGCTGTGCTTGAGAGAGGAGGTGTCGAGGAGCTAAGGGAGGCCCATGGCAAGTCAGCCTGCCCCACTTTACCTCCAAAAGGGGCAGGCAGGTCCCGAATTTGAAGGATACGGAAGCAGCAATGGAGGAGGAAGTGGGTTGGCTCAGACCTAAGCTGCCTTGTTTGTAAGGAAGTATGTATGCGGCGTTCTCATCACTGGCCACGGAAGCACCACAGGTAACCTCTTCGTGCCCCATAGGGACAGGGAACAACACTGGAGATGGGAGGTGGGGAAGGGTTATTTAACCTCTGTGTGTTTCCTCTCCCTATTAGGCCGACGTCATACTTGCGATTGACTCGCACAAGTGCAATGCGAGAAAGTCTCGCATTGCACTCGAACCAATGTTAATCAATGAGGCAGCTCCTATCTGCTTTTTTTCCCCTAGAGTTTCTCGTGCGAGTCTCTCCAATGCAAGTCTATGTGTGCGAGAAAAAAAAATGGATGTCACACGGATCAAACAATACACATCCGTATGCTGTGTGTGAAAATCACATTATCCTTTAAAAAAAACAGGAAATTACATCACAATCCAAAGGCAAATTTCCTTTCATTTGTGTGTGCTGCCATTGTACAAACACAAGTCCACACCTCCATGAGACTGCAGGCTCAACATGTCAAGCTACATGAATGTAGAAATGTTCATCATATTAGTACATGAAAGACCCGAATTGTGGGACAAAAGGGAACAAGCATACTCTGACAGGGCAGTTTGAGATGCCTCCTGGGTATGGATCTGCCAGAAAATGTTCCCAAACTACAATGAGAGTCCACCTGATGTCTAGCTCAGAATGAGTAAGTTTTAATTCAATCAAAATGTCAGCAGTTATTTGGCTATTTTTATAATAATTTTTCGGGTTTTAATTTTTTTTATTTTATGTTTGCAAATACTACTTGAGTATCACACATTGTAATGTATTACATGTTCATCAAAGTCATACGAGTCTCCACATCTCCACCCTCCTCTCTGTCTATCATCCCACCCGTTCTCTACGCTCTGCAAATGACTTTCGACTAACATCCACACTAATTCGAACCTCCCACTCCCGAATCCAAGACTTCTTCCGAGCTGCACCAAACCTCTGGAACGCTCTACCCCAAGAAGTTAGGACAAATCACAACTTACTCAGCTTCAGACACTTCCTAAAAACGCATCTTTTTAGGGCGGCCTATCACACTCCCTAGCCAAACTAATTTCACCTAATCCCTCTACAACTTCTCAGAACATAACCCCACGTCAAACTCCATGGCAACCAAATGCATCTCAAGGCTCTGGCCAACTGGTCCAGGATGCCATTATCTATCCCCCATGAGATGGCTGGATTGTCATTTTAAATAAGCACTTGTACCTTGCCCCTCCCCCATCTCATTGTAGATTGTAAGCTCTCACGAGCAGGGTTGCCATTTTTCCCTTTAAATATTGTATCTTCTATAATTGTTACTTGTTTGTATATGTTTATGTATATGATATGTATATGAGACTCCTGAATTGTAAAGCGCTGCGTAATATGTTGGCGCTATAGAAAGATTATTATTATTGAGTTTAATTTTTTTGCATTTTTTTTATTTTGAATGGATTAGATTTGTAATGCTATAGATGACTTTTTTTTAATCCGTTAATGAAAGGAAAAATTAGGCTGAAGTTAGGCTGCGGGCAAGAAATGGTATTCAAATTCTTCTTCATTCCTGCACATCACCAAATGACCCTAATATGGTGTTCAATTTCCTAGAAGGGTAGCAATTGTCAAATGAGAACAAACTACACATGACAAACACAAATCAAGAAGAACAATAACCATACCACAACCACCAAAAATAACAGACGCACAACAACCACATCCAGACCAAACATCATCCATTGGCACTCACATGCAACCTTCCATTCCTTTCATAGAACCTCATATTGAGCAGGGATTTCATGGGAGCAGACAAAGCGCCATTAAAGGGGATACCTCTCAACAATCCAGAATAACACATGGCAACTTTTCCTGTGCCCTGGTGGAAGAAATAGCAATTGTCTTAGTGGCAAGTCTGCCTTCTCTCTGCTGAGATCACTCATTGGCCCTTGAGGAAGCAGCTCTTGTTTTCATGTGTGCAAGCCTCGCTTCCTTCTCCTCAGAAAGTTCATTGGCTCTTGAGGAAGCAGCTCTTGTTTTCATGTCTGCAAGCCTCGCTTCCCTCTCCTCAGAAAGTTCATTGGCTCTTGAGGAAGCAGCTCTTGTTTTCATGTCTGCAAGCCTCGCTGCCCTCTCCTCAGAAAGTTCATTGGCCCTTGAGGAAGCAGCTCTTGTTCTCTTGTCTGCAAGCCTCGCTTCCCATTTTGCTCACTGAGCAATATTAGTGAATAGGATTCTCCACTTTGCACACATTATTCCAAATGCACATTCAACAACTCTTCTTGCTTGTGAAAGGCGGTAGTTGAAAATGCGCCATGCATTATTTAATGTACGTCTAGGGAAGGGCCACATTACATGTGCCTGTAATTTAAAAGCCTCATCAGCAACAAAAAAAAAAAAAGGAATTGCTGTGCCTAAGGAACCAGGCAATGGCTGTGGATTAAGAATATGCAAAGTTATATTCAATATGCGGGAAAACATTGTTGAATGGTTGAAAATCTGAGTCACCTGCTCCTCCATATGCACCAATGTCCACAATTATGAAAAGGTAGGTCGAATCAGCAACTGCAAGCAAAACTACAGAAAAATATTGTTTATAATTAACCCCTTCAGCCCCTAGCCTGTTTTCACCTTAAAGACCCGGACATTTTTTGCAATTTTGACCAGTGTCACTTTATGAGGTTATAACTCTGGAACGCTTCAATGGAACCTGGCGATTCTGAGATTGTTTTTTTGTGACATTGTATTTCATGTCAGTGGTAAATTTAGGATGATATGTTTTGTGTTTGTGAAAATTTCGGACATTTAGCTAAAATTTTGAAAATTTCGCAATTTTCAAAATTTGAAATTGTATGCCCATAAATCTGACATATATTTCACACAAAATAGTTACTAAATAACATTTCCCATGTGTCTGCTTTACACCAGCGCAATTTTCAAAACAAAATGTTTTATCGTTAGGTTGTTAGAAGAGGTCAATCAGCAATTTTTCATTTTTCCAACAAAATTTACAAATATTTTTTTAGGTACCACATCACATTTGGAGTGATTTGAGAAACCTAGACGACAGAAAATAACCAAAAGTGACCCCATTCTAAAATCTGCACCCCTCACGCTGCTCAAAACCACATCCAAGAAGTTTATTAACCCTTTAGGAGGTTCACAGCAACCAAAGCAATGTAGAAGGAAAAAATGAAAATTTTACTTTTACACAAAAATGTTACTTTAGCGATAACATTTTGCATTTTCACAAGGGTATCAGGAAAAAATGCAAAATAAAATTAACCCAGCGGGCAGTAATATTACATCCTAGCGGTCATAATGTTACTGCCCGCGGTAGCATGCCGGTTTTCACAGCTGAGATGTGTGCCTGCTAGGCACGAGCAGAATCGCTATCTGCTCGTGCCGTTTAACCCCTTAAATGGCGCTGTCAATGTGACATCGTCATTATAAGCGCGATCGCGGTAAACTTTTACTTACCGCCCAATACCGGAAGTCACGTGACGTGATCACGTGACTTCTGGTAGTGGTCATGGTAGCACAGGGTCATGTGATGACTCCTGTACTACACATGAATTGCTTTCACTTGGCCCGCAGCCCAGTGAAAAAAAAATAATGAGCGTATCTGCTGTTTACAGCTGTGTAGCAGTGATCAGCAGATAGTGCAGAGCGATCGGATTGCTGGGGGACTACTAAAATAAAAAAAAAGTTAAATTTTTAAAAAAAAAAAATACAAAACAAAAAAAACTAAAAGTTCAAATTACCCTCCATTTGCCCCATTGAAAATTAAAGGGTTAAAAAAATTAAAAATATACTCACATTTGGTATCGCCACGTTCAGAAACGCCTGATCTATCAAAATATAAAATCAATTATTCTGATCAGTAAACAGAGCGGCAAAAAAAATTCTAAACGCCAAAATGACTTTTTTTTTGTCGCCACAACTTTTGCGCAAAATGCAATAATAGGCGATCAAATCGTAGCATTTGCGCAAAAATGGTACCGTTAAAAACGTCAGTTTGAGACGAAAAAAAAAAAGCCGTCACTGAGCCCTAGATCCCGAAAAATGAGAACGCTACGGGTCACGGAATATGGCGTAAAACGTGCGCCACTTTTGTTTGGACAAACTTCCGATTTATTTTAACCCATTATATAAAAGTAAACCTCTACATGTTTGGTGTCTATGAACTGGTACTGACCTGAGGCATCACACCCACACATCAGTTTTACCATATAGTGAACACAGTGAATAAAATATCTCAAAAACAATAGTGCTATTGCACTTTTTTTGCAATTTTTCTGCATTTGGATTTTTTTTGCCATTTTCCAGTACACTATAAGGTAAAACGTATCGTTTTATTTAAAAGTACAGCTCGTTCCGCAAAAAGTGAGCCCTCACATGACCACATTGACTGAAAAATAAAAAAAGTTACGACTCTCAGAAGAAGAATGGCGAAAAAAAAAGAAAAGCGAAAAATCGGCCGGTCGTGAGGGGGTTAATTGTGCAATTTCGCCTGAGTACACCGATATCTCATATGTGTTGGAAATCAACTGATTGGCAAGGCTCGGAAGGGAAGGAGCATCATTTGAATTTTTGAGAGCAAAATTGTCTTGAATCATTAGCGGATGCGATGTTGCGTTTGGAGACCCCCTGAGGTGCATAAACAATGGAGCTACCCCACAAATGACCCCATTTTGGAAACGAGACCCCTCATGGAATTTATATAGATGTTTAGTGAGCACTTTGAACCTCTAAGGGGCTTCACAAAAGTTAACTTTGAGCCGTGAAAATTAAAAAAAAAATAAAAATTTATCACGAAAATTGTTTTTTCAACCAGGTAGCTTTTTTTTTCACAAGGGTATCTGGAAAAATTGCACTATAAAATGTATTGTGCAATTTCTCCATAATTCACAGATACCTCATATGTAGTGGAAATCAAATGTTTGGACGCACAGCAGGGCTCGGAAGGCAAGGAGCGCCATTTGACTTTTCAAATGCAAAATTGTTTGGAATAGTTAGCGGATGCCATGTTGTGTTTGGAGACCCCCTGAGGTGCCTAATCAATGGAGCTCCCCCACAAGTGACTCCATTTTGGAAACTAGACCCCTCATGGAATTTATCTAGATGTTTAGTGAGCACTTTGAACCCCTGGAGGCTTCACAAAAGTTTATAATGTTCGGCCGTGAAAAAAAAATAAAAATATTTTTATATATATATATATATATATATACATATATATACACACATACACATACATACATATATATACATATATATATATATATATATATATATTATTTTTTTTTTACACAAAATTGTTATTTCAACCAGGTAGCTTTTTTTTTACAAGGGTATCAGGAAAAAAACTCACCATAAAACGTATTGTGCAATTTCTCCTGCGTACACAGATACCTCATATGTGGTGGAAAGTAATTGTTTGGGCGCACGGCGGGGCTCAGAAGAGAAGGAGCGCCATTTCACAGCAAAATTGGTTGGAATTAATAGCGGACGTCATGTTGCATTTGGAGACCCCCTGAGGTGCCTAAACAATGGAGCTCACCCACAAATGACCTCATTTTGGAAACTAGATCCCCCCATGGCAAACAGTGAGCCATAAAAACAAAAAAGTACCTTTTCCACAAAAATGTTATTTTAGGCTCAATTCTTTAATTTTTTCATGGGTAAAAAGATAAAATGGATAGCAAAATTTGTTGGGCAAATTGTCCTGAGCACGCTGATACCTCATATGTGGCAGAAAACCACTGTTTGGGCGCACGGCATAACTCCAAATGGAAGGAGCGTCATTTGACTTTTTAAAAGGAAAATTAGCTAGAATTGTTAGCCGCACCATGTTGCGTTTGGAGATCCCCCTGATGTGCCAAAATAGTGGAGCTCCCCCACGTGACCCCATTTTGGAAACCAGACCACCCCCCACACAAAAAAATATTAGTTTGGCGAAATAAAAAATACAGACTTGAGAAAAAAATGAGCGCCTGCAACTGACACTAATTCAATTAGCACACGTGAGAGCGATGCATGAATCTCGCATCGCATCATCCGGCACAGCCGCACACATCTATCTGGAAGAGTGACCGTGCCGGATGATACCATGTGAGACTCGTACATCGCTCTCACGCCTGGCACTGGGCTGACCAATACAATATTCAGTAAAAAATACTGTAGTTGACGATTACTACAGTATAATTTTACTGGCCCTAAACTAAGTTTATTTGTATTTCTTAGTTTACAGAAAAAAAAAAAAATCAGGACGCACGCCTGGATGGGCTGCAAGAAAGGGGGGGAGACTATGTGGGATGGAAAAAAAGATGGATAGATGGGAGATGGCGGGCAGTAGATCAGGGTGAGAGGGAGTGGAAGGGGCAGCAAATCAGGGAAGGTAAGAGGTAGGGGAGGGGGCAGCAGATCTGGGATGGGGCAACAGATGAAGAGGATGGGAGAGCAGGCAGCAGATCAGGGAGGGTGAGAGGTCGCAGAGGGGACAACAGATCAGGGAGGAGGCAGCGACTGATGGGAGAGCGCGAGCAGCAGATCGGGGAGGGTGAGAGATGGTGGAGGGGGCAGTAGATCAGGGAGGGGGCAAGAGATCAGAGAAGATGAGAGGTAGGGGAGGGGGCAGCAGATGAAGAGGATGGGAGAGAGCGGGCAGCAGATCAGGGAGGGGGCAGCAGCTGATGGGGGGAGATCAGTGGCAGATGGAGGGGGGGCAGCAGATCGAGGAGGGCGGCAGTGGCAGATCGGGGCAGTGGCGGCGGATTGGCGGCAGCGGCTTACCAACAGGGCACATGAAGGGATCGCTCTCCTCAGCTTCCATGGAAGATAAGGCGGCGGTAACCTACAGGTCACCAGCCCCAGATCCACTGTGATTGGAGAGATCGGTTACAAGACCGGTCTCTCCAATCAGAGCTGGGGGAGGGTGGAACAGAGATCACCCAGCTTCAGCCAATGATCAGTGCTGTAGCTGCACTGATCATGGCTGGATTTCAATGTTTTAGCCACTTTCAATGGGTGAAACATTACAGTAGCTGTGACTGGCTGAGCGGCGTTCGCCAGCCAATCACAGCCTCCGTAGGTCCGGGAAGGAGACACCACCCCTCCTGAGGTCAAGCAGAGGTCACCCTCCTTCCCGAATCTAAAGTTTTTATACACCGATCGCACTCACTGGGGCTCCGGGGCCGCAATTTCGCCATGACGTATGGGTCGTTAAGTTCCAGGGCACCATGACGTACCCTGTACGTCATGGGTCGTTAAGGGGTTAAAATATTGAGATCCTGAGTGTGGTGGTTTCTGAACCCTGATGTGCTTTCCATCCATAGCATTCCATCCTATGCAATTTGGTATTTGACATTCCATTTGAAAACCTTGGGCAATCCTCAGCCATTGATCACTGGTTGGTTCTGGCATTATTGTTGCATTGAGTTTGTCCCATATAGCTGCAAACGTTGTAGACACTATGCCACCGATTGTAGATTTTCTAGAAGATATTAGAGATGAAGGGCAGCAAAAGAAAGTCCTGTAGAAAGATACCTATTATTTGAAACATTAGATAAGAATAATTATTTAAACTTTTATATAATAAACACATGGAATATTTTTTTAAAAATTTTGTTTACGTTTGAGAATGTGAAAAAATATGATTTTGAATTTAAAAATTACATTTAAGCAAAAAATATGAATTACACCTACCGGTTATCGGTAATTCAGTTTCCAGTAGTCCCTCCGGACAGCACCACAGGAGTTAGGGGTACTTCTCACATAGCTAGATCGCTAGCGAGATTGCTAGCGAGATCGCTGCTCAGTCACAGGTTTTGTGACACACCAGTGACCTCATCAGTGATCTCGCCGTATGTGACACTGAGCAGCGACCTGGCCCCTGCTGTGAAATCGCTGATCGCTACACACTGTTCTGGTTCATTTTTTGCTCGTTGCTCTCCCGCTGTGAAGCACACATTGCTGTGTTTGACAGCAAGAGAGCAATGATCTGAATGTGCAGGGAGCCGGCTTCTGCGGATGCTGGTAATCAAGGTACACATCGGGTATCCAAGCAAAGGGTTTGCTTGGTTACCCGATATTTACCTTGGTTACCAGCGCCCGCAGCTGCTAGAAGCCGGCTGCCTGCTCCCTGCACACGTAGCCAAGGTATACATCGGGTAACTAAGCAAAGTGCTTTGCTTAGTAACCCGATGTGTACCCTGCCTACAAGTGCAGGGAGCCAGTGCTAAGCGGTGTGCGTAGCCAGTGTAAATATCGGGTAACCAAGCAAAGCATTTTGCTTGGTAACCAAGGTAAATATCAGGTAACTAAGCGCAGCATCGTTTCCACGAGTCGCTGCTAGCTGGTGGCTGGTCACTGGTGAGATCTGACTGACAGCTCACCAGCGACCATGCAGCGACACACCAGCGATCCTGACCAGGTCATATCGTGGTTGGAATCGCTGGTACGTCGTTTAGTGAGACAGTACCCTTAATCTCCTTGACCTATACAGTGACAGGATCACAGAGAGGTTAAAAGGCCTCTCCCCACGTCCACCCTCCAGTATTCTTTTAAAGTACTTACAAAAGGATGGATACAATGGTTTAGACAAACAAATAACTCCTCTGCAAGATAAACTCTAAGGCTATGTGCGCACGTTGCGTAATTACATGCAGTTATGCTGCGCTTTGTAGTGCAGCGTAACTGCATGCGTCCTGCATCCCCTGAATAATCTATGGAGATTGTGCAGGGGCCGTGCGCACGTGGCATCTTAGAGCGCAGCGCTTCGGCTGCTGCCCGAAGTGCGCATTCTAAGAAGTGACATGTCACTTTTTCCGTGCGCTTTGCCGGCAGCCCCTGCTCTGTCTATGGGAGGAGCTGCAGGCAGAGCGCATGGAATCGGCTTTTTTTTTCCCACTACGGACATTTTCTGCAGCGATTTGAAGCGCACGTGTGCTCTTCAGATCGCTGCAGAAATTTCTGCAGTGACTGTACGCAATGTGCGCACATAGCCTGAGGCAGTCATGGCGAACCTTTCACAGGCCGAGTGCCCAAACTGTAGCCCTAAGCCCAATTTTTATTGCGAAGTGCCAACCAATCCTATTATGTAAATAATTTATTTTAAACCTTAACTTTGCAGTCTTCTCTTCTCCTCAGCAGGGGGCATCACGCTCATGCATGCTTACCACACATTGAAGATGAGCCACTGCCCTTTCCAGACACAGCAGTTGGATTGATGTTTCTGGATAAAATTGCAGCATATTAGACAGACAGAAATGTTAGCATGGAATACAATCAGATGTCACCCTGTAATCCACATCTACATTTCAAAGTCTGAATATCTTGAAAACCCATAAAGACGTACGAGTTGCTCCCCTCCCCTTTCATTGTGTAGTTATGTCCCCCTTCCTGGGCCACTTCCTGGTAAACATGTCCCCCATACTGATATATATTTCCTACATTCTGGTATATTTGTCCCCATCATGGCCCCATCCTGAAAATGTACCCCATCCTGGCATATTCCCCATCCTGGTAAATGTTCCTACATCCCGGCATGTACCCCATTCCTGGTAAATGTCCTCCATCCTGGTATATGTACCCCATCCTGGTAAATGTACCCCATTATTGTAAATGTATTTCATCGCTGGCATGTTCGCCCATGCTGTTAAATGACCCTATCTTGGTAAATGTACCCCATTCTGGCATGTTCCCCCATCTTGGTAAATGTACCCCATTCTGGCATGTTGCCCCATCCTGGTAAATGTACCCCATTCTGGCATGTTGCCCCATCCTGGTAAATGTACCCCATTCTGGCATGTTGCCCCATCCTGGTAAATGTACCCCATTTTGGCATGTTGCCCCATCCTGGTAAATGTACCCCATTTTGGAATGTTGCTTCATCCTGGTAAATGTACCCCATTCTGGCATGCTGCCCCATCCTGGTAAATGTACCCCATTCTGGCATGTTCCCCCATCCTGGTAAATGTACCCCAACCATGCATGTTCCCTTAGCCTGGTAAATGTCCACTATCCTGGTATGTTCCCCTTCCTGCTAAATATTCCTCATCCTGGCATGTTCATGTACCCCCATCCTGGCATGTTTCCCCCCCATCCTGGTAAATTTATCCCCCATCCTGGTAAATGTATCCCATCCTGTTAAATGTCCCCTTTCCTGGCATGTTCCCCTTCCTGCTAAATGTACCCATCCTGGCATGTTTCCCCCATCCTTGCAGCAGTTTACCCCATCCTTGCAGCCATGTTTCCCCCCCATCCTTGCATGTTTCCCCCATCCTGGCAGCCTTGTTTGCCCCGTGCTGTCCATGTTTGCCCCCCCGTGCTCTCCATGTTTGCCCCTCCTCCCCATGCTCTCAATGTTTGCCCCCCCCCCCGTGCTTTCCATGTTTGCCCCGTGCTGGCACTGTCCCCCCACACCTTGGTACAGCACAGTTTAAAAATTAAAAAAAAAACCTCACCTTCCAGCACCCGTTGCGCGCCGCTGGATCCTCAGTCAGTTCCCACGTGGCCACAAGACGCCGGCGCCGCTTACTGACGCTCCGCCGTCTCCTAGGCAACAGGCCTGCGGCATAGGAGAGGTGGAGTGTCAGAGGAAGGAGATATGTCTCCTCCGCCCCAACACCACTTTGAACTGCCGGCGCGATCACACCGACAGTTCAAAGTGTCTGAATGTGCCGATAGCGCGTGTGCCGGCAGAAAGGGCTCTGCGTGCCCAGCCTGGCACGCGTGCCATGGGTTCGCCATCACTACTCTAAGGGGAGGGAAATAAGGGTGCTGTCCGGAGGGACTACTGGAAACTGAACTACCGATAACCGGTAGGTGTAATTCGTATTTTCCAGGATGTCCCTCCGTACAGCACCACAGGAGCAGCACCAAAGTAATAGTAATAGCTCAGGGCGAGCACTGAAGCCTTAAGGACCCAAGTCCTGGGCAAGAACTAGATCAGACATAGTAAATCAATCTGTAAACCCAGAAATATGAACAGTAGGATAAATTTGCAAGTATCTGAAGTGCATGCAGCGCATGTTATCGAGTAACAACATGCCTGGCCTAGATCCATAACATCCAGATAGAAAAGCCCTGATGAAACATCAGCAGGACCTAAATGCAATCCATAGCATATATGTACTAGAAAACTACAAGCAATATCACCAAAGTGAGTATACTGGTAAATACTCAGTAAAAATGTGGTAGACAACTTATACAGCAGAAAGCAGATATAGTGCGATACACCAGAGTTGTATTACAAACATGGCAAGGAAAAGCATAGTGTTAAATCAAAGTCTTATGACACCGAAGCCATAGAATAGATATGAAGTCTAACAGCCCGTCAAAGGGAAAGAAGAAATGCACGACCAGACTGTAATGGCAACTGTTGTACATAAACATTTTGTGCTTAGTAACCCAGGGCAGTACTTTCATCAGCTCTCCTAAGCTCAAATTACCCCTGGAGACAGACCAGCTTATCGTTCCACCAGACGCCCCATTTTGGCCCCAAAAGCCTCAGCTAAATAGACGGACCTCATGAAGACTAAAGACATGTAGAATTGCAGTCAGGAAGGCATGTCCGCTGGCATTACCAAGCCAGCTTCATCATCAGACCACCTGTGATATCTGAGGCTTCTGACACTGGATCTTATTTGTATCCACAGCTGGTGTAAAGAGACCTCTACCACCTGGGGCAGATGCTTAACTAGGAATGGACTATACTCCACTAGTGCGAAATTGCCTCTATACAAGTCACTAGTGCGGATAAACCACCAATCTTAAATAGTGACCAGGGGACATCCTCTAGAGCAGGGGTCGGGAACCTATGGCTCGCGAGCCAGATATGGCTCTTTTGATGGCCGTATCTGGCTCGCAGACAGGGCTCCTACCTGTCTATGGGAAGGATGCATGCACCGCGCTCCATCAGGCCGCGGTGCACGCTGATATTGGTAGTTCTTTGATGGCCTGATAAGCATTGGCGGCAGTGGTGAGCGGCAATCTGCGGCGCCGTCACTTTAAGGCGCGCAGACATCCTGTTTTGAATTTCATCTGTGGGCGGAGCTACCGCCTTCTCAGTCCCACAGATGAAGGAGGCGAGCTTCTGTCCGGCGCTGTGTGGGCCCCCTCTCCACCGTGACCTAATCGGGTAAATGCCCTCCCCGCCTCCCCATTATGGGCCCCGGTGAGATGCTTCTAGCCCCCCAGATGTATGCCCTGCCAATCCCCCCCCCCCCGCCGATTCCGCGGGTGCTGGCCCCGCCGATTCCGCGGGTGCTGGCCCCGCCGATGCCGCGGGTGCTGGCCCCGCCGATGCCGCGGGTGCTGGCCCCGCCGATGCCGCGGGTGCTGGCTCCGCCGAGCCGCGGGTGCAGGCCCCACAGAGCAGCAGAGTAGTGTGTATTTGTCTGTATGTAGCAGAGTTGTGCGTGTTTGTCTGATTGTAGCAGAGTTGTGTGTGTTTGTCTGATTGTAGCAGAGTTGTGTGTGTTTGTCTGTTTGTAGCAGAGTTGTGTGTGTTTGTCTGATTGTAGCAGAGTTGTGTGTGTGTTTGTATGTAGCAGAGTTGTGTGTGTCTGTTTGTAGCAGAGTTGTGTGTGTTTGTCTGATTGTAGCAGAGTTGTGTGTGTGTGTTTGTCTGTATGTAGCAGAGTTGTGCGTGTTTGTCTGTTTGTAGCAGAGTTGTGTGTGTTTGTCTGATTGTAGCAGTTGCGTGTGTGTGTTTGTCTGTATGTAGCAGAGTTGTGTGTGTTTGTCTGATTGTAGCAGAGTTGTGTGTGTCTGTAGCAGAGTTGTGTGTGTGTTTGTATGTAGCAGAGTTGTGTGTGTGTTTGTATGTAGCAGAGTTGTGTGTGTCTGTTTGTAGCAGAGTTGTGTGTGTTTGTATGTAGCAGAGTTGTGTGTGTTTGTCTGATTGTAGCAGAGTTGTGTGTGTGTGTGTGTTTGTCTGTATGTAGCAGAGTTGTGTGTCTGTATGTAGCAGAGTTGTGTGTGTTTGTCTGTATGTAGCAGAGTTGTGTGTCTGTATGTAGCAGAGTTGTGTGTCTGTATGTAGCAGAGTTGTGTGTGTTTGTCTGATTGTAGCAGAGTTGTGTGTGTGTGTTTGTCTGTATGTAGCAGAGTTGTGTGTGTTTGTCTGTTTGTAGCAGAGTTGTGTGTTTGTCTGATTGTAGCAGAGTTGTGTGTGTGTTTGTATGTAGCAGAGTTGTGTGTGTCTGTTTGTAGCAGAGTTGTGTGTGTTTGTCTGATTGTAGCAGAGTTGTGTGTGTGTGTTTGTCTGTATGTAGCAGAGTTGTGCGTGTTTGTCTGTTTGTAGCAGAGTTGTGTGTGTTTGTCTGATTGTAGCAGAGTTGTGTGTGTGTGTTTGTCTGTATGTAGCAGAGTTGTGTGTGTTTGTCTGATTGTAGCAGAGTTGTGTGTGTCTGTAGCAGAGTTGTGTGTGTGTTTGTATGTAGCAGAGTTGTGTGTGTGTTTGTATGTAGCAGAGTTGTGTGTGTGTTTGTATGTAGCAGAGTTGTGTGTGTCTGTTTGTAGCAGAGTTGTGTGTGTTTGTATGTAGCAGAGTTGTGTGTGTTTGTCTGATTGTAGCAGAGTTTGTGTGTGTGTGTTTGTCTGTATGTAGCAGAGTTGTGTGTCTGTATGTAGCAGAGTTGTGTGTGTTTGTCTGTATGTAGCAGAGTTGTGTGTGTTTGTCTGTATGTAGCAGAGTTCTGTGTGTTTGTCTGTATGTAGCAGAGTTGTGTGTGTTTGTCTGTATGTAGCAGAGTTGTGTGTGTCTGTTTGTAGCAGAGTTGTGTGTGTGTTTGTATGTAGCAGAGTTGTGTGTGTGTTTGTATGTAGCAGAGTTGTGTGTGTTTGTATGTAGCAGAGTTGTGTGTGTTTGTCTGATTGTAGCAGAGTTGTGTGTGTTTGTATGTAGCAGAGTTGTGTGTGTTTGTCTGTATGTAGCAGAGTTGTGTGTGTGTGTTTGTCTGTATGTAGCAGAGTTGTGTGTGTTTGTCTGTATGTAGCAGAGTTGTGTGTGTTTGTCTGTATGTAGCAGAGTTGTGTGTGTTTGTCTGTATGTAGCAGAGTTGTGTGTGTTTGTCTGTATGTAGCAGAGTTGTGTGTGTTTGTCTGTATGTAGCAGAGTTGTGTGTGTTTGTCTGTATGTAGCAGAGTTCTGTGTGTTTGTCTGTATGTAGCAGAGTTGTGTGTGTTTGTCTGATTGTAGCAGAGTTGTGTGTGTCTGTTTGTAGCAGAGTTGTGTGTGTGTTTGTATGTAGCAGAGTTGTGTGTGTGTTTGTATGTAGCAGAGTTGTGTGTGTTTGTATGTAGCAGAGTTGTGTGTGTTTGTCTGATTGTAGCAGAGTTGTGTGTGTCTGTTTGTAGCAGAGTTGTGTGTGTTTGTATGTAGCAGAGTTGTGTGTGTTTGTCTGATTGTAGCAGAGTTGTGTGTGTGTGTTTGTATGTAGCAGAGTTGTGTGTGTTTGTCTGTATGTAGCAGAGTTGTGTGTGTTTGTCTGTATGTAGCAGAGTTGTGTGTGTTTGTCTGTATGTAGCAGAGTTGTGTGTGTTTGTCTGTCTGTAGCAGAGTTGTGTGTGTTTGTCTGTTTGTAGCAGAGTTGTGTGTGTTTGTTTGTAGCAGAGTTGTGTGTGTTTGTATGTAGCAGAGTTGTGTGTGTTTGTCTGTATGTAGCAGAGTTGTGTGTGTTTGTCTGTTTGTAGCAGAGTTGTGTGTGTCTGTTTGTAGCAGTGTAGTACCATTGTTTCAGTCCAGTTGTGGCTTTATACAGCAGGGAGGAGCATTCCTTGCTGTACTAAGTGAACATTGGAGCGATTGATCTGTCAATGGCCCTTTAAACATATTGTACGGCTCTCGCGGAATTATATTTCAAAATATGTGGCGTTTACGGCTCTCTTAGCCAAAAAGGTTCCTGACCCCTGCGCTAGGCCATAGGTGCTAGGCCAGAGGCACAAGCCCGGAGGCCCAAGCCCGGAGGCCTGGAGGCCCAAACCCGGAGGCACGATACCCGGAGGCACGGAAGCACAAGCCCGGAGGCCCGAGACCCGGAGCCACAGAGGCCAGCGGCACAAGCCGGGAGGATACACCAGTGAGGCAGAGAGCCAGGGTGCTCTGTGAAAATCAAAGGCCTAAGCAGTGGGCCATGATAGACCCAATGTGCAAAGCCAGAGGTGTGGGCAGAGCCTTGAACAGGAAAGCACATCAGGCTTGCCCTCAAGAAATAAACTGTGGACTCAGGAGAAACCTACCCATAGAATGGTAGCCAAGAGTCAGATTAGTCCCACCTGAACCAATTAATTCACCCTGAGATTCAGCTGAAGTGAAGTTCCCACATCCAAGAGAGTGCTATATCCACATTATCTGCCCCAGTACAGGAGTATACAGGCAGAATCTAGACAGGTGATATGATAGTGGGAACATATGAGTGGTCATTTAGGCTATGTGCACACGTTGCGTTTTTTTCAGTGCAGAAACAAAACGCACCCTCTGGCAGAGGGGATAATTGTAAACAATGCGTTTTGGGGGAAAACGCATCAAAAACGCATGCGTTTTTAGTGCGTTTTCCATGCGTTTTCTTCAGGTGCGTTTTTGACCACATGATCCAGTGACAGTGCCACAGTACATCCAGTACACACTGCCAGCCTTCTTGCAGAGATGTGAGTGTTGTCCACGGGAGAACGCAGCTGTCCATGCCCACGATTTGGGTTCAGGCTGCTGTGGACTTGCTCTATTCTACGTGCAGAGAACACTCTTGTCTCCGCAGCATAAATTGACATGCTGAGGCTCGGGAAGCCGCGCCACAGGTCAGTTTATGCTGCGGAGAAAAGAAACCCAGTGGGCACAGGATTTCTAAAAATCCTTCCACTGTGCTTCTACTGCACAACGCAGCGTTATGGACGCAGGGAAAACACTGCAAACCCTGATTGTGGGCACACAGCCAAAAATGTGTCAATGGATGTCAAAAATATATATAACGTCCCACCCCCCCTGCATATTCTAAGCTGGTGCCCATTAGTGCCTTTCATGTGGCACTAAAGGGTGCCTAGCCTTGTATTTAGCCCAAACAAAAAAATTAAAATAAACGACGTGGGGTCCCGCCTATTTTTGATAGCCAGTCAGGGTAAAGCAGACAGCTGTAGCTTGCAAACCACAGCTGACAGCTTCATCTTGTCTGGTGATCAATTTGGAGGGCTCCCCAAGCTGTTTTTTTTTTTATTTATAAATAATTTAAAAAAAAAACAAAAAACGTGGGGTCCCCCCAAATTAGATCACCAGCCAAGGTGAAGCTGACAGCTGGGGTCTGGTATTCTCAGGATGGGAAGAGCCATGGTTATTGGACTCTTCCCAGCCTAAAAATAGCAGGCCGCCCCCGCCCCAGAAGTGGCGCATCCATTAGATGCGCCAATCCTGGCGCTTCGCCCCAACTCATCCCGTTGCCCTGGTGCGGTGGCAAACGGGGTAATATATGGGGTTGATACCAGATGTGTAATGTCACCTGGCATCAAGCCCAGCAATTAGTGATGTCACGGCGTCTATCTGATACCAGACATAACTAATTGACAGTAATAGCAAAAAAATTGACAACAAAAAAAAAATGAAAAAAACACTCCCCAAAAACATATCCTCTTTCACCAATTTATTTTAAAGAAAAGTAAAAAAATTGTGTCCGCAGTATCCATTTTTGACGTCCCATGTCGCCTCTGGACCTTCTACAATATGGGGGGCACGCTCAGGGAACGTGTCCCCCATTTTCTAGTAGTGCAGACCCTCCATTTGAGGAGAGTGGGTGCAAAGAATCTACACCCCCTCTCCCCGGGTCATAGCTGTAGTGTGCCGAGCAGCAGCAACCAGCGCAGCTCACACTGAACACAGGAAGCCGTCAGCTGCTCGGCACATGTGACCGGCGCGCACTGTGAAGGAGGGGGCCACGAGGGATCAGCGCTGTGACAGGTACGGGGGTTACCGGGGAACACCGGGGGGGAATAGGGGGTGACCTGGCAGGGCATGGGGAGCAGTTTTCTGTCGCATGTGTTATTGCACATGCGACAGAAACAGAGGAGTAGGGCGGCCGGTGCGCTGCTGTGCGCACGGCCATGTTGGATTTTCGGGAGGGGGGTCGGGGCGGGCACTTTGGCGACACCGGGGGCTTTCCTAAACTTTGCCAGGAAGTGAGGTCAACAGGAAACCTCTTGACCTCACTTCCAGGTAAAATGCCTGCGTTCTGTATGCCGATAAAGCACGCGGACCGCAACAAAAATGCAGCGAACTGCGTTCTGACCCACATCATTGATTTCAATGGGGGGGGGGGGGGAGAACGCAGCTACAACGCACAAAAGTAGTGACATGCTGCTTTTTTTCCGCACCGATTTTTGGCATCCAGAACGCTGCGTTTAGATACGCAGCGTGTGCATTGATTTTTCGGCTTTCTCATAGACTTTGCTGAGGAAGCTGAACGCATGCTATTTGGCAATGAAACGCTGCAGTTCTAAATGCAGCGTTTCCGCGGGAAAAAATGCAACGTGTGCACATAGCCTTAACCACAAAATGAGGATCAACATAAAGTCCCATCAACAGATAAATTCGGAAGCTCAAATATGAGACTGCTGGTCCAAACAGAATGAGGCAACAATTTCAGCAATGCGGCATAAACTTTGCTCAAAAAGTTCCAAGGCCTGGCCTCTGGGCCTGAAGCAAACTCTAATGCGTGAGGCCCAGGTTTTGCTAACGGGCATGTTGCTTGAATCAGCTCAGAAAACCTCTGTGCACTTACCTGTGCAGACTGCACCATGTCGCCTTCCACGGAGAGTAGTCGAGTCACGGCCAGGAATACCACATTATTTCAGATGGTGCGCTGATGGCTGACGGACCTCTACCCAGAGAGGTATCTGCTCTGGACTGTGTCAGGGAGAAGGGAAGGCGAAGACCCCTCCCCAATCCCACTGAGCCCATTCTGATACAGCGAGTGATGGCTGAGGGACATTCCTTTAAGACCGGGGTGGGGAACCTCCGACCCGCGGGCCGTATGCAGCCCCTGGGCACATTCCAGGGGACCGCTGTGCTCTGGCGGCAGCCGCGCTTTTCCCAGCTGCTGGCCCTTTAAATCCCACTGCCTGATGCCCTGAGGGTAGATGCAGGAATGTACGGGCTTTATCCACATCCTGACTTTCAGGACATGACTGCAGTCCATACATTCTAGGCTTAACCCCGGCCTGTGCTAGTGTGCTCTGGTGGGCGGAATAAGCAGCACGCTGCGATAAAGTCACAGAAGAGCTGCAGCAGATTTACCGACCATCCGGACCTGTGCTGTGCAGTGTGTGACTCCTCCTTACCCACCCCAGTACTGTGAGTACTCAACCCATCCCCGCTCAGTGCTGTGTACCCCCTAATGCTGTGTGTACCCCTAGTGCAGTGTGTACCCCCTAATGTTGTGTGTACCCCCTAGTGCTGTGTACCTCCTAGTACAGTGTGTATCCCCTAATGCTGTGTGTACCCCTAGAACTGTGTACCCCCCAGTGTTGTGTATCCCCTAGTACAGTGTGTACCCCCTAATGCTGTGTATACCCCTAGTGCAGTGTGTACCCACTGATGTGTGTACCCCACAGTGCTGTGTACCTCCTAGTAGTGTGTACCCCCTAATGCTGTGTGTACCCCTAGAACTGTGTACCCCCTAATGCAGTGTGTACCCCTAGAACTGTGTACCCCCTAATGCAGTGTGTACCCCCTAATGCAGTGTGTAACCCCCAATGCAGTGTGTAACCCCCAATGCAGTGTGTAACCCCCAATGCAGTGTGTAACCCCCAATGCAGTGTGTACCCCCTAATGCAGTGTGTACCCCCTAATGCTGTGTGTACCCCTAGAACTGTGTACCCCCTAATGCTGTGTGTACCCCCAAGTGCAGTGTGTACCCCCTAGTACAGTGTGTACCCCCTAATGCTGTGTACCCCCAAATGCTGTTTACCCCCTAGTAGTGTGTACCCCCTCAGCGCTGTGTAACCCCCCACTGCTGTCTGTGCCCCCCTAGTGTTGTCTGTACCCCCTGGGTGATGTCTATGCTCCCCCAGTGCTGTCTGCACCACCTAATGCTGTCCATGCTGCCACCAGTGCTGTCCATGCCATGGTCAGTGCTGTCTGTGCCCCCCTTATGCAGTCTGTGCTCCCCAGTGCTGTGTGCCACCCCTCAGTACTGTGTATTCGCCACTGCTGTCTGTACCCTCCCACTGCTGTCTATGCCCCCCCAGTCCGTGCCCTCCTAGTGATGTCTATGCTCCCCCAGTCCTGTCTGCGTCTCCCTAGTGATGCCACCTAGTGCTGTCCTTGTCCCCAGTCATATGTGTGCCACCGCCAGGGCTGTCCATGCCCCCCTAGTGATGTATATGCCCCAGTCCCTCCTGTGATGTATATGCCCCAGCCCCTCCTGTGATGTGTACTCCCAGTGTCTCCTGTAATTTATGCGCCCCAGCATCTCCTGTGATGTATATGCCCCTAGCATCTCCAGACCGAGACAAACCTGGAAAATCAGTTGTGAGAAACAAGATGATCAACATAACCGAACATCACAGCCGCACCAAAGAGAAGCAGCTCCTGCCTCCACAGTAGGGGTGAGTTAATGAATCGTTTGACCAAATATAGCAGGGTTATTTTTCAAGTTGATAATGTGCGGCCCCCGAAGGTTAGTAGGAAATTTCAAATGGCTCCTGACAGTAAAAAGGTTCCCCGCCCCTGCTTTAAGAGGTTTCAGCACCGAGCCGCTTCACAGGGAGAAGGGAAGGCAGAGACAGCACCCCCCCAACCCCCTGAGCCCATTCTGACACAGCGAGTGGAGGCTGTGTCAGAATTCTTTCGAGATGTTTCAGCTCTGGGCCACTTCACAGGTAGAAGGGAAGGCAGAGACCCCCCGATCCCATACACACTAAATCCATATGATGAAATTCTAAAGGATAAAATATCTCCAATTCAGGAGCAACTCTCATGCGACCGTCTCCTGTAGGGACAGGAAAAACACTGGAGGGGCCTTTTAACCTCTCTGTGATCCTGTCCCTGAATAGGTCAAGGGGATTAACTCCTGTGGTGCTGTCTGGAGGGACGTCCTGGAAATTTTGACTTAAATATTGAGATGTTTCTAAAAATGTTATTACATAACTTACCACATTTTACACATTTAAAAAAAATATAATTACATACCTTAATGTAAGTAAAAGACGCTCCTCTGCACAAATACTTTTCCTAAATCTAGTATTTTGTTTACTGATTAAAGGGCGAATTAGATTTAATATGAAATCAAATATTTCCAAACCTATTCTACAGCAGGCATGAAATTCATTTAGATTATCTCGTAATTTTTATATAAGCGATGGAAATGGCCTCTAGTAGAGCGATGCTGGATGAGTGGGTGAATCCAAAATCTGCGACACCGACGAATAGTTGCATCTGGGTAGGTTTCACCAAATCTACGAGATAAAACCCAGTGAAGCAGAACACGCTCAGTGGTGTTCAAGGTCAAATATGAATACATTATCTTGTTTTTGATAATGCAGTTGGTCAATGAAGCATGCAGTTCAGCAAAAACTTCACTAATGGTATCAAGTCCATTGAGGTACGTGGGGGCGTGCCCTTTTAAATAGACAGGTAACATGTGTTGACTGATTTGAAACAATCGCATGAAGAAACACGCATCGCATACAGATTACAAACGGATTGCACATGGACTACAATCACGAGAAAAAAAATCACAGAATCGCATTGCACACGGATTAACACAAGGACACAGCTCGTGCTACTCTCCAGCAAGAGAATCAGACCAATTTTGCAATTGCAAGTGTGACGCCGCCCTTAGGGCGGAGAGGTAACTTCCTTTGTGGTGTCGTGGAGGGTGACTTCAGAAAAATAAAATATTTGATATTTTCCACTCTTAAGCACTAGGGGGAGCAGATGCTGCGATCCTACTGTAGACCTATTGTATAACTAGCTAACATTGCAAGTGCAGGAAAAGTGGGTGGAATCTGTTCATGTGTGTGATGTCCCCTCCTGTCCTGGGTGTTTCCAAAAGAATTAGAAGAGAGAATGAAGTTTAGGATCACAAAGCAGAGCCATTTTGTTGGTGAGCGCAAAGTGATACCTAATGTCTAAAAAGTGTCACCAAGGACAGCTGCATAGTGCTCCTTACGTAGCACTCTCCACGACCAGTACCAGCAATGCTCTGCCTCACGCCTGCCCGCAATTCTCTGCCGCACGCAAACCCCCCCCCCAATGCTTTGCCACACGCACGCCCACCAATGCTATGTCGCACATATGCCTCCTAATGCTCTGCCGCACGCACGCAATACTGTCGCATGCAGGCCCCCAATGCTTTGCAGCACGCACACCTCCCAATGCTCTGCTGCACGCATTCACGCCCCTCAATAACTCATCTTATTCGGTTTGAGGCTCCATGCAAGATCTCGCCTCGTGGGGGTAAGTATAATTCTAAGAACGGTCAAGAATCAGCCCAGAATTACACAGGAGGACCTGGTCAATGACCTCAACAGAACTGGGACCACAATCTCAAATATTACAGTAAAACACTATGCCATCATGGATTAAAATTCTGCAGTGCACACATGGTCCCCCTGCTCATGCCAGCACATCCAGGCTCATTTGAATCTTGCCAGTGACCATCTGGATGATCCAGGGAGGCATGTGGTCAAGTGAGACCAAAATAGAATTAGTATTAGAGCACTGAAGATGGGTCGTGGCTGGGTGTTACAGCATAACAATGATCCGAAACACACAGACAGG
Organism: Anomaloglossus baeobatrachus; assembly: GCF_048569485.1. Classification (NCBI taxonomy): domain Eukaryota; kingdom Metazoa; phylum Chordata; class Amphibia; order Anura; family Aromobatidae; genus Anomaloglossus; species Anomaloglossus baeobatrachus. The sequence continues at coordinate 939,535 of NW_027443435.1, read as the reverse complement.
TCAACTAAGGACCTGAGTCTAATAGAAAATCTTTGGAAGGAACTGAAAATGCAGCCCAGTGACAGCCAAGAAACTTGAAAGATCTGGAGAAGATCTGTATGGAGGAGTGAACCAAAATCCCTGCTGCAGAGTGTGCAAACTAGGTCAAGAACTGTAGGAAACGTCTGACCTCTAACTGCAAACAAAGGTTTCTGTACCAAATGCAAAGTTCTGTATTTACATTGTAACAAATACATATTTAACGCAATAAAATGTAAATTCATTATTTAAAAATCATGCAATGTAATTTTCTGTATTTTTTTTATTCTGTCACAGTTGAAGTTACCTAAAATAAAAAATTACAGCCCTCTCCATGCCAGGAAAATTTGCAAAATCGGCCGTGTATCAAATTCAAATACTTTAAGAATAAGCTTCTTACCTTTTGATACAGCTTGAGTTGCCTTTCTGTGGAAGGCAAGGTGGTTGGATCAGCGGTTCCCAGGAGGAGTGGGTCGCTGTTCAGGCACTAGATTTTGTTGTTGTCGCCATTCAACATGGGACATATAAGAATTTGTGTGTGTGGTCCTAATTAAATTAAATTATAGAGATCATGTATGTACCGTGTTTTTCCAAAAATAATCCCTAGCAGGGATTTTCACTATTTTTGGAGCAAGACTTAAATATAAGCCCTCCCCCGAAAATAAGCCCTAGTCGCAGATCAATAATGAAGTATCTGGGCAGCTAAAAAAGATACAGATACTGCAGGAAACTTCAATATAGACAGTGGGCACCACACAATCACTCACCTGATGCTGAGCGGCAGGACCTGCAGTGATCGCCCCCCCCTCACACATCCGAACACACACGTGCACACACACACATACATACACACACACACCTGATCTCACACATAATCAGATCGTACACGCAAACATCGGATCACACACATACTCACCACATCCAAACACGTCTTCTCGCAGGCAGAATCCAGAGAGGCAGTGCAGTGGAGTGCAAGGACCTGCAGAACAGGACCTGCGGCCGGACACGTGACTTGCTCTCATCATTCCCTCTGACCGGAAGCGCTGGATGTGATGTGATGTGTGTGTGTGCCAGCAGCAGGGGAGGACTGCATCCAGCACACACCAGAGATCACAGGAGGACCTGCTAGGAGCCACACAGACGTCCAGGTCTGGTGAGTATGAGGCTCCTGGGAGGTGGGGGGGGGGGGGGTCTGCTTATTTTGGGGGGTAAACTTACCCCCCCAACCGTGTTTCTCCAAGAATAAGACCACCTCCAAAAATAAGCCCTAGTGCTTTTTGGGGGCGCAAAAATAAATAAATAAATAAATAAATAAATACAAATATATATTATATATATATATATATATATATATATATATATATATATATATATATATATATATATATGACGGGGTCTTAATTTTGGAAATACACGGTATGTATTCGAGAAGCCCCTCTGAGACTATAAAGTATCAGAAGTAGCTCTCCCTTTGTCTCCAACAAAAAAAAATAACATCATAGTCACTCATTTATATAAGACTATAGAAACATTTTAGTTTCACATTCCTAAGCTTCACTTTTAATAAAGAAACTGACACTATACAAGTCCTTATCTAAAGTAAGCAGAGGTGTCTGCTGCATTACACCAGAGGAGACACAGTACAGACTCTACAAAGCCAAAATGGAGTGTAGATTTAACAAAATGGATTCTGCTCTCATTAAGCTATGTGCGCACGTTGCGTACAGTCACTGCAGAAATTTCTGCAGCGATCTGAAGAGCACATGTGCGCTTTAAATCGCTGCAGAAATGTCCGTAGTGAAAGCCGATTCCATGCGCTCTGCCTGCAGCTCCTCCCATAGACAGAGCAGGAGCTGCCGGCAAAGCGCAGGAAAGAAGTGACATGTCACTTCTTTTTACGCAGCGCTTCGGCAGTAGCCGAAGCGCTGCGCTCTTAAACGCAACGTGCGCACGGCCCCTGCACAATCTCCATAGACTGTGCAGGGGACGCAGGACGCATGCAGTTACGCTGCGCTACAAAGCGCAGCGTAACTGCATGTATTTACGCAACGTGCGCACATAGCCTTAAAGCAATACACAAATGGATGAATAAAGAGTACAATTTGGCTATAAAACAACAAAAACAAAAAGCTTTTTCTCCCTGTTAGGTTGACCAATTGGTCACAACTGTTGCCAGCGATGACCAAATGCGGAGGGAGTCCCGGGCCCCCTCTCAGCTCCCCTCAGCTCCAGTAAGATACAGGCAGGCGCTGATATCTACACAGAAGAGGCTGGGCGCTCTGAAACAGAATGCGGATTTATTATTACATACAAGGGCTTTTCAACCTATTAGGGGCGTAGCTATGTCGTGTACAGGGGCGCAAGTTTCGGTTCTAGGCGTAGCTTTCATTTCTCGATAAACGTAAGTCTTATTCCTTGGCAAAGCATAAATAAATTTCGATTTCTGACGTAAGCACAAAACATAAGTCTTATTGTCTTAAACCAGACTGCAGGTCTTATCGCTTTGTACTTGGGCCTGGAATGCGCCTTCAGAGTCTGTTACATAAACAAGTCTGCCGTGCTCTTTGCAAAGGAGAATGAATTTCTATGATTTTTCTAACCATGGAAAAAGTTAACTCTTTGCTCACATCCCCCTCAAAAATTAGAAAAAGAAAAAAAAAAATGTAAAAAGATTGTAAATGATCCATCATAAAAAGTACACAACCGTAATGACCCATGAAATGAACTCTATTAACAGATAGTAAAAGTCTATTAATATTTACTAAAACAGACATTCTATTCATGACTATGGCTTATCTCCTGTGTGAATTCTATCATGTCTAATAAGATGTGATTTCTGAGCAAAACATTTTCCACATTCTGAACATGAATATGGCTTCCTTCCTGTGTGAATTCTCTCATGTTTAATGAGATTTGATTTGTCAGCAAAACATTTCCCACATTCTGAGCATAACAATGGCTTCTCTCCTGTGTGAATTCTCTCATGTCTATTAAGTCCTGATTTCTCAGGAAAACATTTCCCACATTCTGAACATGAATATGGCTTCTCTCCTGTGTGAATTCTCTCATGTGTAATGAGATGTGATTTCTTAGCAAAACATTTCCTACATTCTGAACATGAATATGGCTTCTCTCCCGTGTGAATTCTCTCATGTGTAATGAGATGTGATTGCTGAGAAAAACATTTCCCACATTCTGAACATAAATATGGCTTCTCTCCTGTGTGAATTCGCTTATGTTTAAAAAGAACTGATTTCTCAGCAAAACATCTTCCACATTCTGAACATGAATATGGCTTCTCTCCTGTGTGAATTCTCTCATGTGTAATGAGATCTGATTTGGTGGCAAAACATGTCTCACATTCTGAACATGAATATGGCTTCTCTCCTGTGTGAATTCTCTCATGTCTAATGAGACCTGATTTGGTGGCAAAACATGTCTCACATTCTGAACATAAATAAATCTTCTCTCCTGTGTGATTTCTCTCATGTCTAGTAAGTCCTGATTTCTCAGGAAAACATTTCCCACATTCTGAACATGAATATGGCTTCTCTCCTGTGTGAATTCTCTCATGTGTAATGAGATGTGATTGCCGAGCAAAACATTTCCCACATTCTGAACATGAATATGACTTCTCTCCTGTATGAATTCTCTTATGTGTAATGAGATGTGATTGCTGAGAAAAACATTTCCCACATTCTAAACATGAATATGGCTTCTCTCCTGTGTGAATTCTCTCATGTGTAATGAGATGTGATTGCTGAGAAAAACATTTCCCACATTCTGAACATAAATATGGCTTCTCTCCTGTGTGAATTTGCTTATGTTTAAAAAGAACTGATTTCTCAGAAAAACATCTTCCACATTCTGAACATGAATATGGCTTCTCTCCTGTGTGAATTCTCTCATGTGTAATGAGATCTGATTTGGTGGCAAAACATATCTCACATTCTAAACATGAATATGGCTTCTCTCCTGTGTGAATTCTCTCATGTCTAATGAGACCTGATTTGGTGGCAAAACATATCTCACATTCTGAACATGAATATGGCTTCTCTCCTGTGTGATTTCTCTCATGTGTAATGAGATGTGATTTCTGAGCAAAACATTTCTCACATTCTGCACATGAATATGGCTTCACTCCTGTATGAATTCTCTCATGTGTAATGAGATGTGATTTCTTAGCAAAACATTTCCCACATTCTGAACATGAATATGGCTTCTCTCCTGTGTGAATTCTCTCATGTGTAATGAGATGTGATTTGGTGGCAAAACATTTCCCACATTCTGAACATGAATATGGCTTCTCTCCTTTGTGACTTTCACTTCCCTTAGCATTCTGTGTTGAACTCCTGGTAGCATCATCTGTCAAACAAAATTGAAGTTGTAAGCTTTTAATAATATAACCTCAAACATACACATAGACACACATAAATCCATACAAATTCAAAAGTGTGTAGCAAAACTCTACTTGAAAAGGCATATGTGACAGAAAATACACAAAATGATATAATTTTAAAAACTGCACCATTCGAACTGCTCAAAACGAAATTCAATAAAAACGTATCTACATAAGCATATCCAGGATACTTTAGCATTGCATTACTGCTGTAGAAATATTAGTAAAAAGGGATTAATACATAGGTAATGAGAAAAATTAGTAAAACAACATAGGCATTGCCTTAGTGCTTTAGAGATATTTGGAAAGTGAGAGTCTTAGCTTATGTATTGGCTAATCCTTGTGAGCCCGATAATCTTGACAAGCAACTGACCAAGTGCTCCGTCCTATAACCAGGATGTGTCCACCATCTTATTTTGCCAGGAACCTATCTACCCAGACATGCAGATTTTTAAATCACACATAGAAGCATTTAAGGTTAGGTTTCCAATATAGCACACCTGGAAGAAAAAGACATGGTTCCCACGTCCTAAAGTCATATCTTTGATCTAAAGCCGCAAGCAGAAATGAAATACCTGAACATGAGGTTCTTGGCTTAACATTCTGGTCAGACTGTATGAAGCCCCCTGCCACGTCATGGCGAATCTCTGAGTGGGTCCCTATTCTATGCCTCAAAAGTGCAGCGCCGTCCATCGCTACACCAACAATGCACCAGCAGGGCAGGTGACCTGGTGCCTCACAACACCCATGCTGCAAGGCAGAGTCCCCATGACTCCAGGCCACACCGCCCCCCAGGCGCAAAACTACCACAGCAATGGCTGCCACACAACACCAGCACTCTGTGAAAGGAGCTGTACACTCACCTTCCACAAGCTCCCAGTGTGTGAACTGATGAGAACCTGATGTTCAGGTATTTAATTTTTGCCTAGTGGCTTTAGATCAAGGTATGATTTTGGGATGTGAAAATGTGATTCATATTTTTTTCTCTCAACTGTGCTGTTAGGTTCCAAATATAATGAAATCACCTTGTCGAGGTTATCGGGCTCACATGGATTGGCCAATACATAAGCTAAGAATCTCTCTTTGCAAATATCTCTAAAGCAGTAATGCAATGCCCATGATTTTATTCATTTTTCATTTTAGCTATGTGTCCCTTTTTTTGTAAAGTTCCTACAGCAGTAATGGAATGCCAAAGTACACTTTAGATGCGCCACAGGAATTAAAGCAATGTGGAAGGAAAAAAATGAAGAGTTTAATGTTTCCCACAAAAGTGTGGCTTTAACTACAAATTTTCACTTTTTTCAAAAGATGAGAAAATGGACCTTATAATTCTGTTGTGCGATTTCTCGAGTGTACGCCGAAACCCCATATGTGGTTGAAAATACTGCTTGGGTCCACGGCAGGGCTTGGAATGGAAGGAGCAACATTTGACTTTTGGAGAACAAAATTGACTGAAATAGCGGATGCCATGTCACTTTTGTAAAGCCCTTGATGTGCTTCAACAGTGGAAACCCCCAACAAATCTCCACTCTACAATCTACACCACTGAAGGAATGTATCTAAGTGTGGAGATCATAGGAGCACCCTTATGTAGGGCAAGGGGTCTTTAGCAGACCCCCAGCTATTATGGCGACCCATCTGCACCCAACGATAATGTTGCTGGGGGTGTTGGATATGCCCAACGTTGTACCCCATAGGCTGCGTGCTGCGAATGCTGCTCTCAAAGACTGAAAAGTTAACAGCAGTGGGTGAAGCTTACCTCCACTGAATAAGTCAGACATCATTTGCTATCAATAATGGAGTCTCAGCTTCTGAGCCCATAAGAAGTAATAGGATGTAATATGTTACATATCAAAAAGGGGTTAAAGAAAATCTGGCAGCTACAAAAACACTATTTACCTGCAGATATAGTGGTAATCTGAGTACCTAGCATTTAAATGATATCTATCTGGTTATTGGAACAGTGTGTGACGCTAGTCACTGCATGGACAAGCCGTAAGGCAGCGTTAGCAAATGTTCCGGGGTCAGATACAAAGAGAGCATGCCGTGAACTAAGGGGAAAGACAAAGGTTATGGTCTGGGGTCAGAATATTAGGAGGATAGCAGATCGGGGGAAATGGAAAATCATAGAAAATCCAAGGTCTGGCAGCTATAGATCAGAGCACATAACCAATGCCCCGTGTCATGTGGTGTTCAGGCCCACATTCGCGGGGTTCAGCTGCAGCATCTGACTCTGTTCACAGGCAACCTGATCTTAGTTGCTCAGCCTCAGCTGAGTCTTTTCTACTGCTTTCCAGTCCTGCAGGAGTTAATTCCTGTGGAGTGATGTGTGGCTCCTTGACACTCAGAAGGCTAATTTCTATTCACCTGTCTTCTCCCTATTTAAGATTTGAGAGTCTGCTTGTTGCTGCAGAGAATACTTCCAGCTTATGCTCCAGTGATTCCGGTCTTTCTGGCGATCCTATTCTTGGTAACCAGTATATTGCTGTTTGAGTGGTGTGGAAGTTTCCCCATTGTACATTTACTTCCTTCCTTATACTTTATTTCCTCCAATACATGTACTGTGTCTACTTTTTGTGTCCAGTGTGTATGAGTTTTGTTTTTTTCCTGTGTCTGTAGTATTTGTGGGGTTTGCATCTCCACTCCAGGTGGGGGGGGGTTAGATCAGGGTTTGGACAGGCGTTAGGGTTAAGATGGCGGTCCAGACCTGGATACCATCAAGCCTACCTCTGGGATAAGGAACAGCACACGGACCCTAGGTCTGTGGGTCATTTTTGGGGTCCCTGCTCCAGCTACCTTTGCACCTCCGTGATACCCTGTGTTTGGGACTGACTACTCAGCTAAGTAACTGATCACTTAGAACAGGGAACCCCTGAAGAAACCGAGGACCTCTCAGTTTCAGATAGATTGTTGAGTGACAGCTCAATTCAAACAGCTTGGCACGGCCCTGATTCCATAGGGAGGCAAAAATTGTCACTCACTGCGTCTAAGACAGCGGAGAGATTGTGACACAGTAACTGCAGGAAGAAAATGCAGTTACATTCTCCCAGCAGCTGCTTACTTCCAGTCACCAGCACAGTGGGAGAGGCTGAAACAGTCACCACTCACTAGATAGTGAGTGCCCAGTAATCAACCCTCTTGTTCCTTGGCTGACAGCCTGTGAGCGGTAAGTGTTACGGTTTCCCACACTTCATCAGTGACTGTATACGAGCGGCAGCAGGGAGAACGTAACTTCATTTTCTCCTTGCAGCTGAGAATGTGACTGTTCTCCTTGTTATTTAATGGTGACACTTCACTGAGGAGGGTTACCTGTGGAAAGGTCTCTACTCCGTTCATCACCCCGATCATCCATTTCTCCTTTATCTGTTGTGTCTGCAGCGTTCTGCATATCTTTTCTCTGAATTTCAAAGCTGTAAAATAAATATTGTAAAAGTCAGGGACAGAAGGGAAAGTCATATGGAAGGTTCTAGATGGGCGCTTCTGCTACCAGAGCCATATGGTACCCGAGACCAATCCATGCATGGCCTCTACGCCTCCTATATCGCCCGTGCTGCCCCAGAGTCAGTTCAGCAGGGATAGAAGCAGACGTGGCAGGATCCACTTAGTGTGGTACATTATGACATTGGGATTTCCTTCATTGTTTTGTCTTCACAATTTGGACGCCCTAAAGCTTATTTTTCTGTCATTTAAAAATTGTTTTAGTCAACAATGTTGTATTTTTGAAAAAATACCCTGGAGACAGGGAAAGATAGAAAGAGACAAACGCGGCGCCAAACTAAGTGTAGTGAGTTGTTTTTTTTTATATATATATATATATAAAGGTGTTGAAATAGTGAAACTCTCACCTGGTTCAGAGATTAGAAAGCCTGGAATAATCCAAAAGGAGTTGATCCACTTTCCAATAGGATTATGGTGCAGTATGCAGCAATCGCACTGGATACTATAGAGGAGCCCCCTGGAATAATCCAAAAAGGAGTTGTATTTTTGAAAGTCTTATTGAGGAAAATTTGTTTTATCTAATTGTTTTTCTTTAAGGGGGTGAACAGAGGCGTACATAGAAATCATGGGACCCCATAGCGGAAGTTCTAATTGGTACCCCTCCCCCCAAAAATAAAAATGTAATTAATATTCAACTGGGTCATATAAGAACCTCTCATAACTTTACAGCCCTTACAAAGTAATTTTTCTCTTCAAGCCCAAAGATTCCCCTGTCACTGCCCCATAATGTATAATACAAGCACTGTATGATACCTCCACAGTCACTTCCTACACACCAGGGCTGAGGAGTCGGTAGGAAAAACGAGAAGTTTCCATCCACACTCTATACAGACACATCTGCAGGTTTTTCCCTCCGCTCTCTATAAAGACACATCTGCAGGTTTTTCCCTCCGCTCTCTATAAAGACACATCTGCAGGTTTTTCTCACTGACATCAAATCAGAATAAAGTGAAGAAATAAATCCGGCACTCAAAATATCCAAAATATTTTCAAAAACTTTTTTATTTTTTAAATCCTGTGAATAAAGACCACAATGTGCGTCAATCAGTGACGTTTCGGTCCTTCCTTGGACCTTTATCAAACTCACACTATAAAGATACATAAGAAAAATACAAAGTGAATATTATGGGATATTGCAGCCGCTGGGGGCGTGGCCATGTTCCAATTGTGCCCATTTTCTGTTCTATAGATAAATCTTTTCTATGTATCTCCCCACAAGTAATATGTATGATGTTTGCTCTAATATTCATGCACCTTTCAGAGAATATTCACTTTGTATTTTTCTTATGTATCTTTATAGTGTGAGTTTGATAAAGGTCCAAGGAAGGACCGAAACGTCACTGATTGACACACATTGTGGTCTTTATTCACTGGGTTTATAAACCCCAGATGTGCCCCCATCCATCCATCCATCGTGCAGTCTCCCCCCTGCGAGCCCCCCCCCCCCAAACATGCAGTCTCCCCCCTGCGAGCCCCCCCCAATGTGCAGTCTCCCCCCTGCGAGCCCCCCCCAAACATGCAGTCTCCCCCCCTGCAAGCCTCCCCGCCCAACGTGCAGTCTCCCCCCCCTGCGAGCCTCCCCCCCAACGTGCAGTCGCTCCCCCCCAACGTGCAGTCGCTCCCCCTGTGAGCCCCCCCGAACGTGCAGTCGCTCCCCGTGAGCCCCCCCCCCGAACGTGCAGTCGCTCCCCCTGTGAGCCCCCCCCCGAACGTGCAGTCGCTCCCCCTGTGAGCCCCCCCCCGAACGTGCAGTCGCTCCCCCTGTGAGCCCCCCCGAACGTGCAGTCGCTCCCCCTGTGAGCCCCCTCCCGAACGTGCAGTCGCTCCCCCTGTGAGCCCCCTCCCGAACGTGCAGTCGCTCCCCCTGTGAGCCCCCTCCCGAACGTGCAGTCGCTCCCCCTGTGAGCCCCCCCGAACGTGCAGTCGCTCCTTCTGTGAGCCCCCCCGAACGTGCAGTCGCTCCCTCTGTGAGCCCCCCCCGAACGTGCAGTCGCTCCCTGTGAGCCCCCCCCGAACGTGCAGTCGCTCCCTCTGTGAGCCCCCCGAACGTGCAGTCGCTCCCCCTGTGAGCCCCCCGAACGTGCAGTCGCTCCCTCTGTGAGCCCCCCGAACGTGCAGTCGCTCCCCCTGTGAGCCCCCCAACATGCAGCCTTTTCTACTTTGAGCCCTCCATCATGTAGCATCGCCCAGTGTAAGCCCTCCCCCAATATGCAGCATCGCCCCCTCCCCTGTGTAGCCCCCCCCATATCCCCCTTTCTTATGGAAGCCTCCACAGCCCTGTGCTGCAGCTTCAGCCCCTTCCCTGTGATATATACACGAGCTGCAGCCCCCAGTAGTGACAGGAGACACTTTTATTTCTTACCCCAAAATCCAGTGTGACCTCAGCTCTATAACTAATGAGGAAACGCTGAATCTGCCCCACCTCAGGGTCAGGATCCGTCCGCTCTGCACAGGAGCCCGAGCACTACTGCTTCCGGTCACAGATCTGCACAGCACGATGAGACCCCGCCCCTTCCGGTGACGTCATTGCCTCAAGCAATCAACTCCATTCTAGACGCTACCCTCTGGCCACTGGGATGTTACATGCTAGAATGTACGGGCTGCTTTCTGGTATGACGTCACGTCTGACACGTGTTAGGGGCGTGGTCTGATGTCACAAGGTGAGGCGACGGTTGTGTCTAGAATGGAGGTGATATTGTGAGGTGACTGCAGTCTCCAGTGTAGACGGCTCTGTACTGAGGGGACTAGAATGGAGGGGATATTGTGAGGTGACTGCAGCCTCCAGTGTAGACGGCTCTGTACTGAGGTGACTAGAATGGAGGTGATATTGTGAGGTGACTGCAGCCTCCAGTGTAGACGGCTCTGTACTGAGGGGACTAGAATGGAGGTGATATTGTGAGGTGACTGCAGTCTCCAGTGTAGACGGCTCTGTACTGAGGGGACTAGAATGGAGGTGATATTGTGAGGTGACTGCAGCCTCCAGTGTAGACGGCTCTGTACTGAGGGGACTAGAATGGAGGTGATATTGTGAGGTGACTGCAGTCTCCAGTGTAGACGGCTCTGTACTGAGGGGACTAGAATGGAGGTGATATTGTGAGGTGACTGCAGCCTCCAGTGTAGACGGCTCTGTACTGAGGGGACTAGAATGGAGGTGATATTGTGAGGTGACTGCAGCCTCCAGTGTAGACGGCTCTGTACTGAGGGGACTAGAATGGAGGTGATATTGTGAGGTGACTGCAGTCTCCAGTGTAGACGGCTCTGTACTGAGGGGACTAGAATGGAGGTGATATTGTGAGGTGACTGCAGCCTCCAGTGTAGACGGCTCTGTACTGAGGGGACTAGAATGGAGGTGATATTGTGAGGTGACTGCAGCCTCCAGTGTAGACGGCTCTGTACTGAGGGGACTAGAATGGAGGTGATATTGTGAGGTGACTGCAGTCTCCAGTGTAGACGGCTCTGTACTGAGGGGACTAGAATGGAGGTGATATTGTGAGGTGACTGCAGTCTCCAGTGTAGACGGCTCTGTACTGAGGGGACTAGAATGGAGGTGATATTGTGAGGTGACTGCAGTCTCCAGTGTAGACGGCTCTGTACTGAGGGGACTAGAATGGAGGTGATATTGTGAGGTGACTGCAGTCTCCAGTGTAGACGGCTCTGTACTGAGGGGACTAGAATGGAGGTGATATTGTGAGGTGACTGCAGTCTCCAGTGTAGACGGCTCTGTACTGAGGGGACTAGAATGGAGGTGATATTGTGAGGTGACTGCAGTCTCCAGTGTAGACGGCTCTGTACTGAGGGGACTAGAATGGAGGTGATAGTGTGAGGTGACTGCAGCCTCCAGTGTAGACGGCTCTGTACTGAGGGGACTAGAATGGAGGTGATATTGTGAGGTGACTGCAGTCTCCAGTGTAGACGGCTCTGTACTGAGGGGACTAGAATGGAGGTGATATTGTGAGGTGACTGCAGCCTCCAGTGTAGACGGCTCTGTACTGAGGGGACTAGAATGGAGGTGATATTGTGAGGTGACTGCAGTCTCCAGTGTAGACGGCTCTGTACTGAGGGGACTAGAATGGAGGTGATATTGTGAGGTGACTGCAGTCTCCAGTGTAGACGGCTCTGTACTGAGGGGACTAGAATGGAGAGGATATTGTGAGGTGACTGCAGTCTCCAGTGTAGACGGCTCTGTACTGAGGGGACTAGAATGGAGGTGATATTGTGAGGTGACTGCGGCTTCCAGTGTAGACGGCTCTGTACTGAGGGGACTAGAGTGGAGGTGATATTGTGAGGTGACTGCAGTCTCCAGTGTAGACGGCTCTGTACTGAGGGGACTAGAGTGTAGGTGATATTGTGAGGTGACTGCAGTCTCCAGTGTAGACGGCTCTGTACTGAGGGGACTAGAATGGAGGTGATATTGTGAGGTGACTGCAGTCTCCAGTGTAGACGGCTCTGTACTGAGGGGACTAGAATGGAGGTGATATTGTGAGGTGACTGCAGCCTCCAGTGTAGACGGCTCTGTACTGAGGGGTCTAGAATGGAGGTGATATTGTGAGGTGACTGCAGTCTCCAGTGTAGACGGCTCTGTACTGAGGGGACTAGAATGGAGGTGATATTGTGAGGTGACTGCAGCCTCCAGTGTAGACGGCTCTGTACTGAGGGGACTAGAATGGAGGTGATATATTGAGGATCTCCCTCCATCAAAGCATCACCTCCAATCTAGACAGCGCCTCAGACGCCACTAGAGTGGAGCTGAATTCAGTACAATCACGTACAAGATTTCTCCCGTGCCTCCTCCATGCTCTGGAACGCTCTACCTCAGCACATCAGTCTGTTTTGTACTGTTGATGATTGTTGTACGTATACCCTCTTTCACTTGTAAAGCGCCATGGAATAAATGGCGCTATAATAATAATAATATACGTACACACATACATACAGGGGGTTGGAAGTTTGTAGGGACGTAGGTGTGCGGCCGGAGACGTGTTTGAGTTCGTGACGCCACCCACGGGATGTGGTGAAGGTGGACACCACCGCTGCTGTTACGGGGCACCCGGGGGAGATGTTGCGCAGCAAGTTGTTAACCCCTCCGTGGGTAGGGATGGTGGCCCCGGGACCCGTTGGGGAGCTGGTGCAGGGTGATGGGCGGCCGGAGGGCACTGATGTACTCACGATTAGTAAACACACAAGTCTCTGGTAAACCAAGGTGACAGTGGTCTGTGCCCGCAGCCGGCTGCATTCTGGTCCCCCTCCAGGTTGGTGGTCTCTGCCAGTTAATTAGCTAGCCCCCATTAGCTTCTGGACCTAGCTTCAGGGTCTGAGTACCCCTCTTTGTGCTCCGGTTTCTGAATCTGTTCCCCGGGTCGGTGCCGGCGGGCCACAACCCTGTCCTGGTCCACCATGGTTCCACCGAGCCATCTTCCTGGCTCCTGCAGACAGAGGCCTCCGTATGTCTCCTAGCCAGCAGCACCAGGGCTCCTACCCTGGCACTGGTTCGGGTTTTGGTTCTCGCCTCTGCTGGAGCTGCACACAGCTTCAGCCCACACGACTCTCCACCTTGAACTCCGAACTTTCCAGCCTCAGGCAGTCCGAACTCGGTGAGCGTGGCCAACCGACTGGCTCCGCCCCCTGGTGTGTCCATCAGGCACTGAGGAAGGTGACGTAGGGTTTTAAAGTTGGCTGATGACCCCTTTTTAGGGGACTGGTGTAATGTGGGGCACTATCTGTGACTAGCTGGCTGGTCCAGGGCGTCACATATACATCACAAGAGAGGCTGGGGACATACACATTACTTGGGGGCATACATATTACTGAGGAAAGGGATATACAGCAATGGGGGCCATACAGCTTTAGAGGGAGGCATACAGCTCTAGAGGGCGCCAGTGGCTCTGGGGTGGGGGGACAAACAGCTCTGAGGTGGGGAGGTGACATGCAGCTCAGGGGGTATACACAGCTCTGAGGGGGTATACAGCATTGGGGTTAAGGTGACATACAACTCTGGGGGTATAGCAGTATGCAGCCCCCATATTCCTCTATATAGTGTTATGAAGCCCCCATAGTTCTCTATGCAGCCCCCATATAGCACAATGCAGACCCACATAGCATTAGGCACCCTCATGTAGTATACAGCCACCATACAGCACAATGCAGACCTAGATAGCATTAGGCACCCTCATGTAGTATACAGCCGCCATATAGCACAGTGTTGACCCAGATAGCATTAGGCACCTCCATGTAGTATACAGCCAACATATAGCACAGAGCAGAGCCAGATAGCATTAGGCACGTTCATGTAGTACACGGCACCTATATAGCACAGTGCAGACCCTGATAGCATTAGGCACCTTCATGTAGTATACAGCACAGTGCAGACCCTGATAGCATTAGGCACCTCCATGTAGTATACAGGCTGCATATAGCACAGTGCTGACCCACATAGCATTAGGCACCCCCATGTAGTATACAGCACCTACAGTGCCTACAAGTAGTATTCAACCCCCTGCAGATTTAGCAGGTTTGATAAGATGCAAATAAGTTAGAGCCTGCAAACTTCAAACAAGAGCAGGATTTATTAACAGATGCATAAATCTTACAAACCAACAAGTTATGTTGCTCAGTTAAATTTTAATAAATTTTCAACATAAAAGTGTGGGTCAATTATTATTCAACCCCTAGGTTTAATATTTTGTGGAATAACCCTTGTTTGCAATTACAGCTAATAATCGTCTTTTATAAGACCTGATCAGGCCGGCACAGGTCTCTGGAGTTATCTTGGCCCACTCCTCCATGCAGATCTTCTCCAAGTTATATAGGTTCTTTGGGTTTCTCATGTGGACTTTAATCTTGAGCTCCTTCCACAAGTTTTCAATTGGGTTAAGGTCAGGAGACTGACTAGGCCACTGCAACACCTTGATTTTTTTCCCTCTTGAACCAGGCCTTGGTTTTCTTGGCTGTGTGCTTTGGGTCATTGTCTTGTTGGAAGATGAAATGACGACCCATCTTAAGATCCTTGATGGAGGAGCGGAGGTTCTTGGCCAAAATCTCCAGGTAGGCCGTGCTATTCATCTTCCCATGGATGCGGACCAGATGGCCAGGCCCCTTGGCTGAGAAACAGCCCCACAGCATGATGCTGCCACCACCATGCTTGACTGTAGGGATGGTATTCTTGGGGTCGTATGCAGTCTCCAAACGTCACGTGTGTGGTTGGCACCAAAGATCTCGATCTTGGTCTCATCAGACCAGAGAACCTTGAACCAGTCTGTCTCAGAGTCCTCCAAGTGATCATGAGCAAACTGTAGACGAGTCTTGACATGACGCTTTGAAAGTAAAAGGTACCTTACGGGCTCGTCTGGAATGGAGACCATTGCGGTGGAGTACGTTACTTATGGTATTGACTGAAACCAATGTCCCCACTGCCATGAGATCTTCCCGGAGCTCCTTCCTTGTTGTCCTTGGGTTAGCCTTGACTCTTCGGACACGCCTGGCCTCGGCACGGGAGGAAACTTTCCAAGGCTGTCCAGGCCGTGGCAGGCTAACAGTAGTTCCATAAGCCTTCCACTTCCGGATGATGCTCCCAACAGTGGAGACAGGTAGGCCCAACTCCTTGGAAAGGGTTTTGTACCCCTTGCCAGCCTTGTGACCCTCCACGATCTTGTCTCTGATGGCCTTGGAATGCTCCTTTATCTTTCCCATGTTGACCAAGTATGAGTGCTGTTCACAAGTTTGGGGAGGGTCTTAGTCAGAAAAGGCTGGAAAAAGAGATAATTAATCCAAACATGTGAAGCTCATTGTTCTTTGTGCTTGAAATACTTCAGGGGAACCAAACAGAATTCTTGTGGTTTGAAGGGTTGAATAATAAATGACCCTCTGAATAAACTTTTCTCAATTTAAAAAAAAAAAAAAAAAAGAAATAACATTCTTTTTTGCTGCATTTCACACTTCCAGGCTGATCTACAGTCCAAATGTCACAATGCCAAGTTAATTCCGAATGTGTAAACCTGCTAAATCTGCAGGGGGTTGAATACTACTTGTAGGCACTGTATATAGCACAGTGCAGACCCAGATAGCATTAGGCACCTCCATGTAGTATACAGCACCTATACAGCACAGTATAGACCCAGATATCATTAGGCACCTCCATGTAATATACAGCACCTATATAGCACAGTGCAGACCCAGATAGCATTAGGCACCCTCATGTAGTATATAGCCGCCATATAGCACAGTGCTGACCCAGATAGCATTATGCACCTTCATGTAGTATACAGCCCGTATATAGCAGTGCAGACCTAGATAGCATTAAGCACCCTCATGTAGTATACAGCCGCCATATAGCACAGTGCAGACCCAGATAGCTTTAGGCACCTCCATGTGGTATACAGCCAACATATAGCACAGAGCAGAGCCAGATAGCATTAGGCACGTTCATGTAGTACACGGCACCTATATAGCACAGTGCAGACCCTGATAGCATTAGGCACTTTCATGTAGTATACAGCACAGTGCAGACCCTGATAGCATTAGGCACCTCCATGTAGTATACAGGCTGCATATAGCACAGTGCTGACCCACATAGCATTAGGCACCTCCATGTAGTATACAGCACCTACAGTATATAGCACAGTGCAGACCCAGATAGCATTAGGCACCTCCATGTAGTATACAGCACCTATACAGCACAGTATAGACCCAGATAGCATTAGGCACCTCCATGTAGTATATAGCACCTATATAGCACAGTGCAGACCCACATAGCATTAGGCATCCTCATGTAGTATACAGCACCTATATAGCACAGTACAGACCCATATAGCATTAGGCACCTCCATGTAGTATACAGCACCTATATGGCACAGTGCAGATCCTGATAGCATTAGGCACCTCCATGTAGTATACAGCCTCATATAGCACAGTGCAGATCCTGATAGCATTAGGCACCTCCATGTAGTATACAGCACCTATATAGCACAGTGCAGACCCATATAGCATTAGGCATCCTCATGTACTCTATAGCCCCTATATAGCACAGTGCAGACCAACATAGCATTAGGCATCCTCATGTAGTATACAGCAGCTATATACCACAATGCAGATCCTGATAGCATTAGGCACCTTCATGTAGTACACAGCACCTATATAGCACAGTGCAGAGCCAGATAGCATTAGGCACCTCCATGTAGTACACAGCACCTATATAGCACAGTGCAGAGCCAGATAGCATTAGGCACCTGTTACGGGGGCTGTCGGATAATAAGGGAATGGAAGGCTATACGACAGTCAGGGTCCACCGTGCAGAGCTCTGCTGCAGAGTAGGGCAGAGGATAGGGGAAACCTGTACCACCAAAGCGGTACTGACACGCCACAGTGTCACCAAGGCCAATAGCGGCGTATACTGTTTAAGTCACAGCTACTACCTCTTAGCATAACATAGGAGTGGAAATGCAAAAGAGTGAGGAATACAACATAAAAGTGCAAAGAAGTCTCACAATCTGTGAGCGTGAAAGCACCTGTCTCAGTTAACAGTCACAGAGACTAGGTGTAGTGTGTGCAATATGGCACCTACCTATGTCCGCTCCATTTGTGGTGCAAGGATACGGATGACAGCAATGCTGCTAGCTTGAAACTCCTGCCTATGACCGCTCCCCTAGTGTGCGAGGATACGGACTGCTGCAGGAGGCAGCGTAGTGGAGCGTTACCCTAGAAGGCAACGACCACCTGACCTACCTATGTCCGCTCCACTAAGGTACGAGGACACGGACAACAGTACGGCTGAAAGGTACAGGAGCGTTACCCTACCGATAGCGCTCACCTCAGATTAGAACCACGAGGCCCAGTCAGACCATGTGCAGCAAGCACCTGCCTATGTCCGCTCCACTAAGGTGCGAGGATACGGACCATAGCATAAGCTGCAAGAGCGTTACCCTACCGATAACGCTCACCTAGATAGACAATAGGTGCCGCAAGGGACATGCACAGAGCGTCTACTCCTATGCAGGAACCAAGAGGACTGAGCGCCGAGCAGCGTGCGTCAGGGTCTTATATAGACTCTGTGCCTCATCCAAGATGGAGGACACCAGCCAATCCACTGCGAGAATTGTCAGCAATGACGTCACGCTGGCCTATCACAGAGCAAAGCGTCATAAGCACATGACCAGCGGCCAATCGGCTTAGAATGTGTTAGAGACATGTGACCTCGTGTCAGCGATGATGTCACCCGCACATGTGCAGTGGCTCCAAGATAGGACTTAGTCTCCAGCGCTCGCACATGCTCAGTAGCATGGAATCAGAACATAGTCTCCAGCGTCACACAGACCTGGGACCAAGATATAGCATAGCTAGACCACAGCAAAGGATAAGGAGACACGCAGATCCCCAGAAACGGGAACCGTAACAGCACCTCCATGTAGTACACAGCACCTATATAGCACAGTCCAGACTCTGATAGCATTAGGCACCTCCATGTAGTATGCAGTCCCCATATCATTTAACACTAGAAGTCCCAGAGAGGGGTCATTTAACATTTCTACCTTTGGAACCCAGAGACGGGTCGAATGACCTGGAGGATTTTAGCTAACATCCTATAATCACTGTCTTTTGGTGATTATAGGATGTTGGCCATCACCGTCTTATGGTGATGGACACATTTACAAATGAAAAGATGCTAATTAGAGCCATCAGAGTTGTCAGTTTGGACTAAGGGTCATTTGACCCTCTTTCGGGACTTCAGGGGGAAGCTCGAAATTTCTGGGACTTCTAGTGTTAATGCACCTCCGTAGTCATCTGGCCACCACGATTAAATAAATACTCACTTTTCCTCATTCCCCTGCTGCTCCAGTCTCCTCGGCGCGTTCACTTTACCGCTGTCGCTCTGACCTCTCAGCAGGCACGCAGTGATGACGTCACCGCGCTCCGCTGCTGAGCTGTCAGAGGCTCAGAACGCCGACAGTATCAGACATAACGGGGAGAATGGTGAGAGAGGGAGCACGCCTCTCCGTCTCTCATCATTGCTTTCAATTGTATCGGCAACTGCGATGCCGATACAATTGAAAGTGCGATCCTCGGCGGGGGGAAGCCGGTGACAGCGTGGACACCGGGCCCCCATGAATGGACCCCCATGTCACCGATGAGCGATTTTGCACGTTTTTGCGATGATGCAAAATCGCTCACAGGTGTCACACGCAACGGCATCGCTAATGCGGCCGGATGTGCATCACCAATTCCGTGACCCCCAACGAGTTCGCATTAGCGATGTCGCAGCGTGTAAAGCCCCCTTTAGTGGTGTGGATCGAGTGCATGCTTGAAAAATGAGATAAGGCACACAGTCGGATATTCATTTTCCTCGACCAAAGTCGGCCCAGACTCAGAGATTTATTTAAGAACATGCCTTTATAAAACTAGGAAAAGGGGCATGGTCAGCCCTACAGTGGGCATACTTGGATGTGTCCATTGGTCAGTGGGTTAAACAATGTGTTAGTCCATGAGCTGATTGGTGGGCATCATCGTAGGCAGGTCTATGACATCATTGGACGGATCCATGGTGATGGTGATGGGAGGGACGTCATCTGGTGGATCCATGCTGATGGGAGGGTCTTTGTTGTAATCGGTGGCTCTTAAGCCTGCTTTACATGTTACGATTTCGCATACGATATCGTATGCGATCGTAACCGCCCCATCGTATGTACGGCACGTTCAATTTGTTGAATGTGCCGCACAAACGATTAACCCCCGTCACACGTACTTACCTGTCCTTACGACCTCGATGTGGGCGGCGAACGTCCACTTCCTGAAGTGGGAGGGACGTTCGGCGTCACATTGACGTCACACGGCAGCCGGCCAATAGAAGCAGAGGGGCGGAGATGAGTGGGACGTAAACATCCCGCCCACCTCCTTCCTTCCGCATTGCTGGCCGGGAGCCGCAGGACGCAGGTAAGATCTGTTCATCGTTCCCGGAGTGTCACACACAGCGATGTGTGCTACCCCGGGTACGATGAACAATAGGACGTTCAATTGTTAGGAATTGAACGACGTGCATTCGATGAACGTTTTAACGTTCAATCGCAATCACACGTACCTCTCACACACTACAATGTACCTTACGATTCCGGATGTGCGTCACTTACAACGTGACCCCGCCGACACATCGTAAGATATATTGTAGCATGTAAAGCGGGCTTAAGTTATCTCTGAAAACCTGGCTCATGTAAGGCAAATTAACACTTCCCACAGTCCCTTGTCAAGAGGTTAATCAAGTGTTTGATCTAATGGCTGTCCTCAACGTATATGTGATGATGGGGAGTGCATTGTAGTGTATGTGTGTGTGTGTGTGTGTGTGTGTGTGGTGATGTGGGGTGCATTGTAGTGTGTGTGGGAGTTCCAAAAGAGCAGTTTGGGGGGAATATTTTGGAGAGGGGCAATATGGGGGGATATTATGGAAAGAAGCAGTGTGGGGGTATATTACAAAGAGAGCAGTGTGGAGGGGACATTATGGAGAGAAGCTGTGTATGGGGACATTATGAAAAGAGGCAGTGTGGTAGTATATTAAGGAGAAAGGCAGTGTGGGAGTTATTTTGGATAAGGGCAGTGTGGGGGGATATTTTGTGAAGGAAGCACAGTGATTATTTATTCAGGGGCACAGCATGGGAGATATTTATATTTATGGGCCAGTATAATGATGCTTTTATTTGTAAAGGTGCT
Source organism: Anomaloglossus baeobatrachus (assembly GCF_048569485.1). Classification (NCBI taxonomy): domain Eukaryota; kingdom Metazoa; phylum Chordata; class Amphibia; order Anura; family Aromobatidae; genus Anomaloglossus; species Anomaloglossus baeobatrachus. Next base: position 918,933 of record NW_027443435.1, on the reverse strand, counting down.
CTGTGGGGAAGTGCTGCTGAAGAATAAAGAGGGAGATCTTCAGAGACGAGCGGTGGGCACGAAACCTCATCATGGCGTCTGTACTGCGTGGAGACAAAAGGGACGGGAACGACTCAGAACATGTCACCTATAAGGTACCTGGATGTAATTGATTATTTGTGATACTGCCTGCGTCTTATCAGTATTGAGAAAAACAAAGGACCTCATAACCAGTATAATATATGAAACCATCAGAGCCCTCCTCAAGTGAGGGGCCCTGTGGTGAACACCTACTCCATGGGATACATGAAAACACAGGAGAAACGGAGTATATATGGTGCAAAATTATGACAAAGTTTATTTAGAAATGCATGATTAAAATGATACACAGAAAATCAGGGCCATGATTAAAAAGGTTAAAACCACATGGAAGGGTGATGGCACTATACAACTCAGAGTGCCTGGGATTAACACTGAATCCAGGATTACATAGAAAATGAAAAACCCATGGAAGGTGGACAGCAATATACAGTACAATGAATCACAATGCAGTAAAACCAAACTGAATCAGATACTGTGAACAGATTCTGGCAAGGTATTTATGTCCACTAAAGTGCATGTGCCAAATAGGGCCCACGAGTCATAGTAAAGCCATGGGAATGATAGTGTAGCGATTACCATAAAGAGATTAAGGTTGTCACAAACAAAGAAAGCTCTCAGAGGAATAGTGCCACCCAAACTGCCCTAAAGCCATCCTCCAACGTACGTTTCGCTAAACGGTAAATCACAGTGGCTCCAGCTTCATCAGGGAAAGGCGATGTGGTGGCTTAGGAAGGAGGCATTAAATAATGCCTTCAGCAACTCACTTCCGGGTGCACCGCCCCCTTCGTGATGCGCGCAGAGGCCGAACCTGCCCCCTGACACCACCGCGAGCGCCGTCAGACCCAGGAGTACAAGCGAGGGAATGGGGACGCGTCACCCATGTTCCACGCTGACGCCCCAGCCTGCAATGACGGCGGTCGCAGCGGCGATGGTGGCGGGCCCGGCCGAGGAGCGTGATCAGTGGGCGGTGGACAGGGAAGTCAGGTGATATAGTAAAATGAGGTGGCGGTCACATGGTAAGAAAGGGGCGGTACCAAAACGTTCCTGGTATCTCCATTAGCAAAATATAGGTGAGCTGAGAAGTCCATATTTTTGTAGATTTCTGTAATCCATAATATGTTTCAAATGGAATCTTCTCATAGCTTGTAGGATCTCCAGGTCCATATATAATGAGGAGATATATTCAGGTTGTCAGCCCCGCACTCAATCCGTTCAGTGATGATGTAATAGACCACGTATAGGATGACATTATACAGTAATCCACTGTAAATATAATTAAAAATATGCAATAAGTAATGGCATTTATGCAAAGCAGCCAACATAGAATTGTGAAGGAAAAATAGGGCATCTATATATAAACATGGAATCAATGTTCTTAAATACAGTTATTAAAACCATATGAATATATAAAAAATTCATAAAGTCTCACAAGTGATGATGAAAAAATGTATATAGATAGGATGGGAACCAGAGAGGTAGCCTATAGAAAAGGGAAGAAGCTAATGGTCTCGTTTAACCCTTTGGGAACCAAAGTGTCAAGGGTTGAAATCCATCGGGTTTCACATTGGGCCAATAGTCATTTTAAATTGCCGCCCCTAGATCCGCCATTAATCGCATCGATACCACGTATTTGAAGTAATGTGGCATCACACGCATGGTATTTTTTGAAATAGCGAGGGAGTGTTTTTAGCAATGACCAATCTTCAATAGACGTGGCTGCTATTATGTCACGCACATGCTCCCTGACCCTAACGCGGAGCTCACGGGAAGTAAGCCCACGTAGATCAGGGAGCATGGACATGTTGCAAAATACACCACGTGTGTGGTGCCACACGAGATGTACTTGCGAATGGTATAGATATTTTTACCATCGGAGGAAGAAAAGGTCTTGCTACGGATGATGTTGCTGCAAGCTAGACAATGTCCACACTTGAAGCATCCAATAAGTGGGTCACGGTTGCTAAAGGGGTTCTGTGTGTTTGGAACATAATGGCTCCTCACTACCATGTCTTTAATATTGGGAGCCCGTCTAGCTGTCATGAGTGGGGCATCGGTAAGCATACCTGAAAGTACCGGGTCAGATGTTAAAATCGGCCAATGCTTATGGAGGATCTCTCTCATCGTGCCCCACTCATGATTATAGGTTCCAATGAATCTGAGATCACCTTCTGTAGATACTTTTTTGGGCCTGTAGGTGAGGAGTTGTGTATCCTAGGTGTGTTTTTTGCCCTGAGATAGCCCCTTTTGACCACCCTGCCACTGTAGCCCCGTTCTCGGAAGCGGCGCCCAAGATCGGCCGACTGAGCCTCAAATCTATGATTGGAAGAGCAAATCCGCCTCATCCGTAGGAACTGACCTGTGGGGATGGCTCGTATGGTGGATGGCATGTGGGCTGAAGAGGCATGCAGCAGAGCATTGACCGAGGTATCTTTACGGAAAACGTCCGTTTGTACCAAATGATCGTCTCCAACATCTATTTTGATATCGAGGAAATCAATGCTACTGCTGCTGTGCCTGAAAGTAAGCCTGATGTTATAATCATTAATGTTCAATGATCTCATGAAGTCATCGAGCTGCCCCGTCGTGCCCTGCCAAATAAACAAAATATCATCAATGTACCTTAGCTAGCACTGCACATGGGCGCAAGACCCCACGCCTCCGTCGCCAAAGATGGTCCGTTCCCAGAATCCCAGGAATAAATTGGCGTACGAAGGCGCGCAGGCCGCACCCATCGCAGTGCTACGCCTCTGAAGGTAACACTGATCTCTAAAAATAAAATAATTGTGGGTTAGGGCAAAACGGAGCAGCTCAAGGACCAACATGCCCATCTCACCATCCCGATTGTCAGTTCCCAGGAAGAAACGGACAGCTGCTAATCCATCATCGTGGCATATGCTCGTGTAGAGGCTCGCTACATCGGCCGTTACAAGTATCATGTCTTTTTCCACAAAGATCCCGTCCATACTGTTTAGGACCTCTGTAGTGTTCTTGACGTAGGAGGAGAGTGCTTCCACTAGGGGTTTTAAATAATGGTCAATGAATTGACAAATGGGTTCGCACAACCCCTCCATACTGGACACTATAGGACACCCCGGTGGATTGACGGGATCTTTGTGGATTTTGGGTAATAAATACAGGGTTGGCGTTTTTGGACACTTGTTAAAAAGTCCATCGATCATCCTCCATGTAATAACCCCTTTCTCAAGCGCCGTCTCCAAGATGCGGGACAATTCACCGGCATAGGTGGTCATGGGGTTAAAGGATAGTTTGGTATATGTGTCCCTATCTCGAAGTTGGCGTAGGGCCTCTTTCTCATATTTTTCCGCAGCCCAGACCACCACATTCCCTCCTTTGTCTGCTGGTTTGATGATAATGTCCTTATAACCCTGTAATTCCTCCAACGCCCGTCTTTGTCTGTGGGTTAAGTTATCGTATCTTCGTTTTACAGATTTTTTTTAAATCATTCACCACAAGACGGGTGAAGATATCAATGGCAGGACACAGAGACAAAGGAGGGAAATGGGTGCATCTGGGCAGCAGATGTCTGGGAACGGAATTTGTCGCATCAGGCTCCTGCTCGCGTAACAGATCTTCCAATACCTGTAGGGTTTCTTGTTCCGAATTGTTGTTTTCTCCCACAGGTTGTTTATGATATATTCTCCTCAGGATCAGGATTAATGACTTGCAATTGATTATCTACATACTTGTTAGATTTTTTATAGACAGGATAAGATTCGAGCTGCTGGCCCCAGGGATAATACCACGAGTCACAGATCTTCCTCTGTACAATCACGGACCTCTGATAATGAATCTTCTTCTGGGGCATCAGGAGGAACTTGCGATTGGGACCAAGGCATCGGAGCCAGGGTAAGATCCAAATCGGTCCAGACCACAAGCTACATGGAAAAAATCTAACAAGTATGTAGATAATCAATTGAAAGTCATTAATTTGTCTGGACGTAACCTCACTGATGCCCAGATTGAGGTTTTATCACTTGGTCTTACTTTCTCGCCTACCAATTCTTTTAATTTTTTTACAGCGTTAAAAGATATTAATTTATTTGCGAGAAAGCTGATCCAGAGGAGAATATATCATAAACAACCTGTGGGAGAAAACAACGATTTGGAACAAGAAACCCTACAGGTATTGGAAGATCTGTTACACGAGCAGGAGCCTGATGCGACAAATTCCTTTCCCAGACATCTGCTGCCCAGATCCACCCGTTTCCCTCCTTTGTCTCTGTGTCCTGCCATTGATATCTTCACCCGTCTTGTGGTGAATGATTTAAAAAAAATATCTGTAAAACGAAGATACGATAACTTAACCCACAGACAAAGACGGGCGTTGGAGGAATTACAGGGTTATAAGGACATTATCATCAAACCAGCAGACAAAGGAGGGAATGTGGTGGTCTGGGCTGCGGAAAAATATGAGAAAGAGGCCCTACGCCAACTTCGAGATAGGGACACATATACCAAACTATCCTTTAACCCCATGACCACCTATGCCGGTGAATTGTACCGCATCTTGGAGACGGCGCTTGAGAAAGGGGTTATTACACGGAGGATGTTCGATGGACTTTTTAACGAGTGGCCAAAAACGCCCGCCCTGTATTTATTACCCAAAATCCACAAAGATCCCGTCAATCCACCGGGGCGTCCTATAGTGTCCAGTATGGAGGGGTTGTGCGAACCCATTTGTCAATTCATTGACCATTATTTAAAACCCCTAGTGGAAGCACTCCCCTCCTACGTCAAGGACACTACGGAGGTCCTAAACAGGATGGACGGGATCTTTGTGGAAAAAGACATGATACTTGTAACGGCCGACGTAGAGAGCCTCTACACAAGCATACGCCACGATGATGGATTAGCAGCTGTCCGTTTCTTCCTGGGAACTGACAATCGGGATGGTGAGATGAGCATGTTAGTCCTTGAGCTGCTCCGTTTTGCCCTAACCCAAAATTATTTTATTTTTAGAGATCCGTGTTACCTTCAGAGGCGTGGCACTGCGATGGGCGCGGCCTGCGCGCCTTCGTACGCCAATTTATTCCTGGGATTCTGGGAATGGACCATCTTTGGCGACGTATACGTGGGGTCTTGCGCCCATGTGCAGTGCTGGCTAAGGTACATTGATGATATTTTGTTTATTTGGCAGGGCACGACGGGCCAGCTTGATGACTTCATGAGATCATTGAACATTAATAATTATAACATCAAGCTTACTTTCAGGCACAGCAGCAGTAGCATTGATTTCCTCGATATCAAAATAGAGGTTGGAGACGATCATTTGGTACAAACGGACGTTTTCCGTAAAGATACCTCGGTCAATGCTCTGCTGCATGCCTCTTCAGCCCACATGCCATCCACCATACGAGCCATCCCCACAGGTCAGTTCCTACGGATGAGGCGGATTTGCTCTTCCAATGATAGATTTGAGGCTCAGTCGGCCGATCTTGGGCACCGCTTCCGAGAACGGGGCTAGAGTGGCAGGGTGGTCAAAAGGGGCTATCTCAGGGCAAAAAACACACCTAGGACACAACTCCTCACCTACAGGCCCAAAAAAGTATCTACATAAGGTGATCTCAGATTCATTGGAACCTATAATCATGAGTGGGGCACGATGAGAGAGAACCTCCATAAGCATTGGCCAATTTTAACATCTGACCCAGTACTTTCAGGTATGCTTACCGATGCCCCACTCATGACAGCTAGACGGGCCCCCAATATTAAAGACATGGTAGTGAGGAGCCATTATATTCCAAACATACAGAACCCCTTTAGCAACCGTGACCCACTTATTGGATGCTTCAAGTGTGGACATTGTCTAGCTTGCAGCAACATCATCCGTAGCAAGACCTTTTCTTCCTCCGATGGTAAAAATATCTATACCATTCGCAAGTACATCTCGTGTGGCACCACACATGTGGTGTATTTTGCAACATGTCCATGCTCCCTGATCTACGTGGGCTTACTTCCCGTGAGCTCTGCGTTAGGGTCAGGGAGCATGTGCGTGACATAATAGCAGCCACGTCTATTGAAGATTAGTCATTGCTAAAAACACTCCCTCGCCATTTCAAAAAATACCATGCATGTGATGCCACGTTACTTCAAATATGTGGTATCGATGCGATTAATGGCGGATCTAGGGGCGGCAATTTAAAATGACTATTGGCCCAATGTGAAACCCGATGGATTGCAACCCTTGACACTTTGGTTCCCAAAGGGTTAAACGAGACCATTAGCTTCGTCCCTTTTCTATAGGCTACCTCTCTGGTTCCCATCCTATCTATATACATTTTTTCATCATCACTTGTGAGACTTTATGATTTTTTTATATATTCATATGGTTTTAATAACTGTATTTAAGAACATTGATTCCATGTTTATATATAGATGCCCTATTTTTCCTTCACAATTCTATGTTGGCTGCTTTGCATAAATGCCATTACTTATTGCATATTTTTAATTATATTTACAGTGGATTCCTGTATAATGTCATCCTACACGTTGCCTATTACATCATCACTGAACGGATTGAGTGCGGGGCTGACAACCTGAATTATCTCCTTATTATATATGGACCTGGAGATCCTACAAGCTATGAGAAGATTCCATTTGAAACATATTATGGATTACAGAAATCTACAAAAATATGGACTTCTCAGCTCACCTATATTTTGCTAATGGAGATACCAGGAACGTTTTGGTACCACCCCTTTCTTACCATGTGACCGCCACCTCATTTTACTATATCACCTAACTTCCCTGTCCACCGCCCACTGATCGCGCTCCTCGGCCGGGCCCGCCCCCATCGCCACTGCGACCGCCGTCATTGCAGGCTGGGGCGTCAGCGTGGGACATGGGTGACGCGTCCCCATTCCCTCGCTTGTACTCCTGGGTCTGATGGCGCTTGCGGTGGTGTCGAGGGGCGGGTTCGGCCTTGGTGCGCGTCATGAAGGGGGCGGTGCACCCGGAAGTGAGTTGCTGATGGCATTATTTAATGCAGCCTTCCTAAGCCACCACATCGCCTTTCCCTGATGAAGCTGGAGCCACTGTGATTTACCGTTTAGCGAAACGTACATTGGAGGATGGCTTTAGGGCAAGTTGGGTGGCACTATTCCTCTGAGAGCTTTCTTTGTTTGTGACAACCTTAATCTCTTTATGGTAATCGCTACACTATCATTCCCATGGCTTTACTATGACTCATGGTCCCTATTTGGCACATGCACTTTAGTGGACATAAATACCTTGCCAGAATCTGTTCACAGTATCTGATTCAGTTTGGTTTTACTGCATTGTGATTCATTGTACTGCATATTGCTGTCCACCTTCCATGGGTTTTTCATTTTCTATGTAATCCTGCATTCAGTGTTAATCCCAGGCACTCTGAGTTGTATAGTGCCATCACCCTTCCATGTGGTTTTAACCTTTTTAATCATGGCCCTAATTTTCTGTGTATCATTTTAATCATGCATTTCTAAATATACTTTGTCATAATTTTGCACCATATATACTCCGTTTCTCCTGTGTCTTATCAGTATTGTGGTTCCTGTATGGTCCGCAGTCTGATAACAACTCCCAGCATCTCCTCACCATTGTTAAGCTGGGAGTTGTAGATTCCGGCATCTTCCGAGCCTTCCCATTGATCTGCATTGTAAAATACAGAGCGTCTTCCGAGTGGAAAACACCAGAAGAATGGATCGGTCACTTCTTTTAATCACTTGGTGGTTTTAGAAACCTGAAGTGGGTAAAAGATGCTGAAAAGCCTGATCCTGTGCACAGCGAGGAGATGCAGATGGTCATTCCAGGATTTTTCATAGTAGATTCCATGGTGGGATCTGCCCCCAAAAAATGTCATTGCACATTCCCTAAAGGTCCAGTCACACATAACGAGTTCGATAACGAGATCGCTACTACGTCACAGTTCCCGGATCGTTGCTAAGTTGCTGGTGAGATTGTATGTGAGGTGTCACACAGTCATGTTCCCAACAACTTTAGGAACGAGGATGCGACCCGTATACGATCTTGTAAATCGCTGGGACCCTGTCACATAACAGCTATGATAACAATTCCGATCTCGATTAGGGGCGTAGTGAAACACAGTGAGCCACGTAGGCGTGCATTTGCGTCGCCTTTTACACACTCCTCCGCTCCGATTGGTGGCCAATACTGTGTTCTGATTGAGCGGACGGGCGCGTAGAAGGTAACTTTTGTATCGCGTCATCCTTTGTCACTTCTTTTGAGCCTTGCTTTGAGAATAGAACCTGCAACTCCACCCTGATTCATTCGTACTTTGTACCCGGTTGCTTGCTTGCTTTTCGGATCGAAGCTGCATCTGCACCCGGATTCATCCCTCCTTCATTCCCGAGTGTTTACGTTGAGATCGCATTTGCGATTCCACCAAGATTCTTCACTGATAGACGGCTATACTCCTTGAAAATGGTAGGTCATTTTTTTGGGGGGTCTCAAATTTGTTTAATGTTCTTGCTATTATAGCATGTTAGTATTTATTATGCGAGATAATACTTAAAAGTTTTTTTTTATGTAGTTAGGGACTCGTAAGCGTGGGGACCCTTGACGTATGGGTTACAAGCTTATATATTAGGTGATCTCATTTACCTGGGCCAAGCCACACAGTGCCCTCACCTGGGCTGAGGAGGAAAGCTGCCACCTGTAGCAGGGGGGAGATCTGAGGCAGGGGGAGAGACCAGAGACCCTCAGAGGACAGTGGCAGCAGGGCAGATGAGGAGTGGAGGAGGTGGCTGCTAAACTGCTCCAGGCTCCTTTGATCGCCACGGCCATATTTGGGAGGGAAACAGCTCTGCATTCAAAAGCCGGCCACTGCTCAGTGAATTGCTGCTTAGGGAAAAGGGCGACATCTGGTGGACTGAGGCAGTCATAGCCCCTCACTTAAAAGAAAATAAAAATTCAAATAACACTCTTCCCCCAGTGGCCAACATAAAGAACTGCACCCAATGTAATGGTTGTTGGCTTCTAAGAGGGCTGGAAATAAATAAATAAATCCTAAAACAGGATCCCCACTTTTCAACTGGGTGTTCTCCTCTTGATAAAGATTAACTTTTCTCCCAATCCAGCAGACTAGCGACCTATGGATCGCTACCTTCTACGTAGCGTGCAAAAATCAGAGCATTATCGCCAGGCAGAGGTCAGAGCAGGCAGCAAAGGGGAGGGAGACATGGTATCGAGCCCTTTGGAGTAACGAGATCCTGCGGATGTATCTCAATCGCTCCACAGTGCCTTCAGTGATGAATCTACAAACAATTCTAATGATGGCAACAGGGAGGATGCCCAGCAACCGCAAATGATAGATTACAAAAATATGGCGAAGGAGGTCACAGCCAACCTCATGCCAGAGATTCAGAAAAGCGTGTAGCAAGCTATCCAGAATGCCCTCCATAACTTCCGTGGGGAACTAAACAAACATAAAGGACAGATAGAGGAGCTGCAGCAGAAGGTGTCATCTCTGGAGGAGGAAAATAAACAAATGTCTTCACAGCTGGAAGAAACTGTTGCAGAGACAAAAGGACTAACAGAAAAGTTGAAGATCTCGAAAATAGATCCAGATGCAGCAATCTAAGATTAGTGGGGCTATCCGACTGCCGAATTACAATGCTTGTGTGAAAGGGATCTGCTGACAGCATTGGGAATCAACAGAGGATGTAGAGTTGAAAGAGCTCACAGGGTGGGCCCAGACCTGCGCTCCCATAACCGAGAATCCGGAGATCAGGCAATAAGACCACGCCAAGTGATTATGAAATTTCTAGACTATAACGATAAATGTGACATCATAAGGGCTTATAGACAGCAAACTCCACCACTGATCATAAGAGGTATGAGGCTTCTCTTATTCGAGGATTACTCTGCAGACGTGGCCAAGCGAAGAAGAGCCTTTAGCAAGATTTGTGTCTCCCTATTTCAAGCCAGGAGAAATGTTACGCTTCAGTATCCGGCCCTGCTGAGGATTTTTCAAAAGGATGGCGATAGTATTGTTTACAACTCGGCAAGGGATGCAGAAAGACATTGAAAAAATATTGCAATCGACAAAAATTGCAGAGAGAAGAAGAGATCGGAAGCGGGACAAACGGCAACCATCACCAAAATCTCAGAGATCTACGGACCACACTAGATGAAAAACCTCAGTGACAGTCTGTCTGACGCCTTGATTCATCCTCTTACCCACTCTTCCTTTTAATAGACTGCAGTTATGCCGCAGTCTTGGTGGGGATATCAAGTTATTGAACGAACTATCTTTGTGAGCAAAGGTTGACGGGGATCTAGTGGGGGAGGATTATGAGCTGCCTTGGGACATGGGTGACTCGCCGAGCCAGGGGATGCTTGTTCACACCATCTTTACCCCCCTTCTTTGGGGATGTGTCCTGTCGTTTGGCAAGGGAAGTAACAAAATAAACGACTTAGTCAAATTGGGTGGGGGTAAGTAAGAGATATGGACGGCACCCTAGTATTCTTTTGTATCTATTTCCTATGGTGCAAGATGAGCTTCTTTATTATGATTGTGTGACCAAGCACATTCTCATCTTCAGAAAAAAGAGAAGTCAATCAATTGCCCGTGATGCACAAACGACGGGAGCGGGTGCGATCGCTAGTGCAATCGCACAATAGATCGTAACGTGTAAAGCCCGCATTAGTCATCTTCAGAATGGGAAGGCACCCGGACCTGATGGGTATAGTGGGGAGTTTTATAAGGCACTTAAAGAACAGATTTCCCCGACATTGACTACTTATTACAACAACATTTTGACAACGGGGGACATTCCAGTCAGAACCAAAGAGACGTATATCAAAGTAATACCGAAACAAGAAAAGGACCCCCTAGAGGTAGGCTCCTACAGACAATTTCACTAATTGACCTAGAACAAAAGATTATGTCTAAAATAATGGCTGAACGTTTGGCAGGGGTGCTTCTTCAGTTGGTGAAACCGGCTCAGGTGGGGTTTGTTAAAGGGAGGGCTGCGGTTAAGAACATAAGGAAAGTTTTGACAGTGTTGGACGTGGTAGGACGACAGCAACATTCAGGTGACAGACCAGCTCTCCTAACTCTAGATGCAGAGAAAGCATTTCATAACGTCAGTTGGGAATGGTTGGGGGCGACGCTGAACACTCAATTTAAAAGGCAAATTTAGAACATACTTGGACGGGGTATACAACAGCCCTACAGCCAGAATACATACTCCTGGATTCCTCTCTGCTCCTTTTCACCTACACAAAAGGGACCAGACAGAGCTGTCCAATGTCGCCATTGTTATTGAACCTGGCCATGGAACCCTTTGCTAGATATGTGGAAGAGACTGATCTATTTGACGGAATTAACGTAGGCAAGTGTCGCGGGCGGAGGAGGGGACGCTGCGCTCTCCCACTGCTCGGGTCCGGCCGCGGCTGCTGCGGCTGCTGCTGCTCAGTGGTGGCTTGAGCGGTGGGCCGGATCCCGGGGACTCGAGCAGCGCTCCTCGCCCGTGAGTGAAAAGGGTGGGGATTGGATTGTGGGGATTTGGTTATTGTCCGTGACGCCACCCACGGTTGTGGTGATATTGGTGACACCACCGCTGCTCTGGACGGGGATCCCGGGAGCGATGACAGGGAGCAGCCTGGATGTTAGTTCTCCCCTCCGTGGGTAGGGGGTTGGTTGTCCCGGGGCCCGGTGATGGGGTAGGGATGGATGGCAGGCGGGTTACGGGGCTTGGCGAGGTGCAGGGTCGCGGGGGCAGCGCTGTGCCGCACGGCACGGTGGTACTCACTCAGCCAATGATGAGGACACAGTTCTTGGTAAAACACACGGCTGGATGGACGGGTCCCACAGACGGCTGCGGTGTTTCTCCTCCCGGCAGGTTGATGGTGACTGCCTTTCCCTGCACCTGTGTAACGTGTACGGTTCCAATGGGTTCCCACCGGTAACCCGCTCCCCAGCTTGGATGGGTGCTGAAGGAGCCCCTTTTGCCCGCAGGCTCTGGCCCTGGGAACTTTAGCCTTCGTGGTGACTGTGTTTACCTCTCTCGGTTGGACTGTTGCCTTCTGATGGGATTTGGCTGCTGGGAAACCCAGGAGGTTCCCTTCGCTAACGGATTTGGCAAATTCACGGCGACTCCTAGCCTTGCCAGGGTCCGTAAGCCCTTGCCGGATCGTGCTGGCTTCTCTTTGCGTACCGGTCCGGTACCGCCGGCCACCGCCCGTCCACGGTCCTTACGGATAGCTCCAATAGGCCACTACTGCAGACGGTCACCACCGTCTGCCAACCTTGCTGTTCCGTCCGGGCCACACACCCGGACCAACTTCAGTCTGCTCCTTTACCACTTTCCTTCCTTCCACTTTCCACTCTCAAACTCATCTCCCTACTTTTCCCGCCTCCAGGACTGTGAACTCCTCGGTGGGCGGGGCCAACCGCCTGGCCCACCCCCTGGTGTGGACATCAGCCCCTGGAGGGAGGCAACAAGGGTTTTTGTCTGACTTTGGTGTGCCTGACCGGGAGTGTGGGGTGTGTAGGTGTTGTGCTTGTGACGTCCTGGCTTGTCCAGGGCGCCACATTCCCCCTTAGTAAAATGCAGACCGTCCGCGGGCTGCCCGTCCATCACCGGTTTTATTTTCACAAACTGGAAAAGATAAACGGTAAAACAGGTTACAATTATAATAACATCTTCCCACATCGGGAGGTACTCTTACTTAAACGTTGCAAAACGGTTACGGCTTCCGCTCTCTCCCACCCAAGTAACCTGGCCCTGATGCTGCCCCTAAGCAAACAGGCAGCACCCCTTGACCCCAGTCCAGCACAAGCTACCCGAGCAGGTTCTGTCCTTTTCAGGGGACCCACGTCCATGGGGAACCCTCTGAAACCCCCGGAGGATCGCCACCGGTTGCGGTAGTGGCGGGCCTGGGCCATCACTTCGCTCCAGGCCCATCCTCCAAATCAGCCTCTCCGGAGGTGGTAACGGTAAAGCGTTTAAAACATATTTTTATTTACAGACCACAAGTTCGTGGTTGCCCTGCTAGTTCTCGGGCTTGTTCGTAGTAGTTTCTACGCATTTGGTAAAGGGGTCCCAACGGGGACCAGTTGCCGGCAACGACCGGTGCAAATCAAGGCTTCAATCAGGTGACATCTCGGTTAATTCTTTCTTATCATTCTTTTAAAACTTTTATAACGGTACTTTCAACACTGGTGGTCCCAACGGGGGACAATTGCAACGGGACCCCGCTGCCATCACTCGGATTCTTCGGCGTCGGTCTCATCCTCCGCCACCAGCATATCAAACATGCAATGACAGGCCTGCTGTGAAAGGGGTGCCTGGTATCCGTTTCCACCATTGCACGGGGTGTAATAAACCAACAGTTCTCCCACGTAGCGGAGACGCTCACTTTCCGCCTCACTTTCAGTGGTGGGCTCAGCACCGGAGCTGGAGTCACTGGAGTCACTATCACTTGTCTCTGCGTCAGGCGGGTTGCCGCCAGCTGCCGCAGCCTACTGGCTTCCAGTATCCAGCACATCAGATTCTTCCACGGTAGCGTGGGGCAGTAGGTCAGGTTGGCTAACGCTGAGGCGCCCCAAGGATAATGGTAGGGACGACACGAGGGCCGAGGCCCCCAGCCGCAGTGGCCGGTCCTGGTCGGACATGGGGACGTGGGCTACCCATCGGCTCCGTCGTATCTACTCCCTTCCCATACATTGGGGCAGTTGCAACCAGCGTTTCCACTTCATTGGTCCACTGCTCCATCATGAGGGATATCTGACTTTGCTGGCGTTGGTGGAACTCCATCACTCAGGCCTTCATCCATGCCACGGTCCCGGGCTCGGGGTCTGGCACAATCACCGTCGGGACTTCTGGCACATTTTCGTTAAGGGGCCGCGGTCCCAGCAGCTCCCACAGGAGCGGTTCAGGGGGTCCTGAGCGTCTGCAGCCGGCTGGTCCGCCGGGGCGGTTTGGCTGGGTATCGCTACCGGTTGGACAGGTAGCGGGCCTAGCGGTGGGGCGGCAGCAGCTAACACGGGTAGCGGGGAGGGAGGCAGGGTGAGCGGGTGCAGGCCGGGCTCCTCAGCCGCAGTGGCCGATCCCTCGGGAATACAGGGGCGTGGGTCTCTTACCCGCTCCTCCAAATCCTCTGCCACCTTGCGTCTCCGCATAGCAGCCACCACGTCCGCCATGTCGGTCTCCCACTCCTCCAGGAGGAGCTGCATGTGGGCTTGCAGAAGGTTACTCAGCGGGGCGGTCCGGTCTCTCAGCCACATCGCCGTGCCGGGTGCGGGAGCGTCATCGTTGGTAGTCGGACTGTGCATCTTGGCAATGAGGTCTTCCAGGAACCCAGTATCGCCGCAGAGTCCTGGCGTCTCTGCTTTTACAGCCGCGGGCCAAACGCCATCAGTCCCCCTTAGTCTCTTTCCGGCTCCTCCTCTACAGGGGCGGGGTTTTGGCCTTCGCGCCTCCACTACTCGAGGAGACACTCGAGCGGGAACTTTTCGCGCCCAAGATGGCGACTTCTCAAATTTTCCTGCCGGACACCTCCGGCGGTAACAAGGCGCATCTCTACCAGACGGCAGAGCGGTAGGATCCTGTTCGTGACGCCAAGTTGTCGCGGGCGGAGGAGGGGATGCTGCGCTCTTCCACTGGTCGGGTCCGGCCGCGGCTCCTGCGGCTGCTGCTGCTTGGTGGTGGCTCGAACGGTGGGCCGGATCCCGGGGACTTGAGCGGGGCTCCTCACCCATGAGTGAAAAGGGTGGGGATTGGATTGTGGGGATTTGGTTATTGTCCGTGACGCCACCCACGGTTGTGGTGATATTGGTGACACCACCGCTGCTCTGGGATGATGACAGGGAGCAGCCTGGATGTTTGTTCTCCCCTCCGTGGGTAGGGGGTTGGTTGTCCTGGGGCCCGGTGATGGGGTAGGGATGGATGGCAGGCGGGTTACGGGGCCTGGCGAGGTGCAGGGTCGCGGGGGCAGTGCTCAGCCAATGATGAGGACACAGTTCTTGGTAAAACACACGGCTGGATGGACGGGTCCCACAGACGGCTGCGGTGTTTCTCCTCCCGGCAGGTTGATGGTGACTGCCTTTCCCTGCACCTGTGTAACGTGTACGGTTCCAATGGGTTTCCACTGGTAACCCGCTCCCCAGCTTGGATGGGTGCTGAAGGAGCCCCTTTTGCCTGCAGGCTCTGGCCCTGGGAACTTTAGCCTTGGCGGTGACTGTGTTTCCCTCTCTCGGTTGGACTGTTGCCTTCTGACGGGACTTGGCTGCCGGGAAACCCAGGAGGTTCCCTTCGCTAACGGATTTGGCAAATTCACGGCGACTCCTAGCCTTGCCGGGGTCCGTAAGCCCCTGCCGGATCGTGCTGGCTTCTCTTTGCGTACCGGTCCGGTACCGCCGGGCCACCGCCCGTCCACGGTCCTTACAGATAGCTCCAATAGGCCACTCCTGCAGACGGTCACCACCGTCTGCCAACCTTGCTGTTCCGTCGGGGCCACACACCCGGACCAACTTCAGTCTGCTCCTTTACCACTTTCCTTCCTTCCACTTTCCACTCTCAAACTCATATCCCTACTTTTCCCGCCTCCAGGACTGTGAACTCCTCGGTGGGTGGGGCCAACTGCCTGGCCCACCCCCTGGTGTGGACATCAGCCCCTGGAGGGAGGCAACAAGGGTTTTTGTCTGACTTTGGTGTGCCTGACCGGGAGTGTGGGGTGTGTAGGTGTTGTGCTTGTGACGTCCTGGCTTGTCCAGGGCGCCACACAAGGATATAGTCAAAATTGCTCATTTTGCAGATGACGTCATATTGTTCCTGTCACGACCACTAGCACAGTTAGGAGATATTTTTTATTTTATTCAGAAACTTGGGGAATACTCGGGCTACAACATTAATATTAACAAAAGTGAACTTTTAGAATTAGGAGAAAAAACACCCCTGGAGCACTGGAGGAAGCTGGGTTTGGAGCTCCGTATCTCAAAGTCACATATAATGTATTTGGGGATAAAGATAGGGAGGCGACCAGGTCAATTATACTCACTAAACTATATCTCCCTGATAGGTAAAATATTGGAGAAAATGCAAAGGTGGCATCACTTACCATTATCCCTTCTGGGTAGATGTCATTTGATCAAAATGATTAGCTTTGCCAGACTCCTATATCCCTTGAAAACCCTACCCCTGATTTTAAAACACTCAGACATAAACAAATTGAAGAAGGCCTTTACACACTTTATTTGGACAGGTAAAAGACCCAGAATCGCTGTCGAAAAATTGATGCTATTAAGAAATGAAGGAAGGGTTAATTTCCCAAACATACGGGCTTACAATATTGCCTCTTTGTTCAGGCATGTGGTGGATTGGATGCACGACACGAGTTGCTACTCAAACACACATCTAGAGCGACAGTTAGCCGCCCCATGGGACCGGACAGCTCTTATCCACACTAAACAAGCCAAACTGCCACAGTCGGTAAAATCCTACTTTCTACTAAAGGACACTATGTGCTGGATATGGATGTGCTGGAAAATAGGAAGGAAAGCTTTCCAACTCCCCTTCTTGATCTCTAAACATATGCCAATATTTGGCTACCCCGAATTCCCCCAGGGAGCAGAGATCAGGACGGTAATTGGACAGACAAGTGACCATTTACGGAAGGCGGGGAGTATTATGAGCTTAGAGGATAAAGAATGGATGTCTCCACAAGAAATCATGGTCAAATTCCAGATACATAGTAAGCATTTCATGCAGGTCTTGCAGCTCCGGTCTTTGTCAATCCAGACTCAGACAGTTAGAAAAGGAAGCTACCTCTCATGCCCTAGACAAAATTATTGGCCCATGTACCCAGATGGCGAGCATTTCCTCACTGTACGGTAATATAAGGTACACATTTTTTAAATCAAGACAGTAAACTGTGCAGGACATGGGAGAGGTGGACTAGAGACGAGGAGATAGCGGAGACCATACTGCAAGGCTGGGAACTGGTGAGAAAATCCATCTTGTGTGAGAAATGGAGGGAGATTTATTTTAAACGCATGCACATGTGGCGCCCTGGACAAGCCAGGGGCCACAGGTAACAACACACACACACCCCCACCCCCAGCAGTTCACAGCAGACATCCCCAGTGACACTTGGTTTCTTCCTCGGGCTCAGACAGACACACCAGGTGGGCGGAGTCAGGAGATGGAGACGCCCACCCAGGAGTTTAGCTGGCCTGAGGCAGGAAACAAGCCCAGTCAAGTCCAGGGAGAGGAGGAGAGAGAAGGTCTGCAGGGAGACAGAAGCAGACAGGGGCCTAGGTTGGAGCCTAAGGCCCCCGTGCAGAGAGTGAGGCAGACGGTAGTGGCCATCTGCGAGAGCCGGGAAGACAGTTGGTGGAACCGTAGGTAGCCGGGGCTGGGCAGTGGCCCACCGGTACTGAATCGGGGAGCCAGCTGGAAACCGGATTGCAGGAGGAGCGTGCTTGGAGGTGAAAGAGAGGACTTACATTACCAACCTGGGGTCAGGGGAAAAACACCGCAGCCGCCTGTGGGACCCGTCCATCCAGCCGTGTGTTTTACCGAGAACTGTGTCATCATTACTGGCTGAGTGAGTACCACCGTGCCGTGCGGCACAGCGCTGCCCCCGCGACCCTGCACCTCTCCAGGCCCCGTAACCCGCCTGCCAGCTCCAAAACCCTCCACGGGCCCCGGGACCACCAACCCCCCTACCCACGGAGGGGACATAACAACTACGCTGCTCCCTGTCATCGCTCCCGGGATCCCCGTCCAGAGCAGCGGTGGTGTCACAACCTCACCACAACCGTGGGTGGCGTCACGGACAATCTCCCTTACCTAACCCCTTTTTACTGTGGAGCCTGGGATCACAGACCGGGTCACGCCACCGTGATACCCACAGAAGTGACGTCGTGGCCCGGATCTGAGTACCCCTTATCCACGGGCGACACATTTGGCGTCACGAACAGGATCCTACCGCTCTGCCGTTTGGTAGAGGTGCGCCTTATTACCGCCGGAGGTGTCCGTCCGAAAATTTTGCAAAGCCGCCATCTTGGGCGCGAAAAATTTCCCGCTTGAGCGTCTTCCCCGAGCAGGAAAGGCGCGAAAGTGGAGCCCCGCCCCCTGAAGAAGGAAGTGCTAAAAAGAGACTAAGGGGGACGGGATGGCGTCCGGCCGCATGTGAACCGCGGCTGTGGAAGCAGGGACGCCAGGACTCTGCCAGTGTTTGGTTCCTGGAACACCGCTGCACGAGATTTCCCGTCCGTCCGGCACCGCTGAAACCTCAGTGCCCGTGCCCGCGGTCAACGCCCCGACCGACCCGTTACCTCTGTCACCGGTAGCGGAGCTTGCAGTGTCTGTGAGGGAGGGCCCAGGTCTTACCTTTGTCACCGCCCTGCCACCGGTCCCGGCTTCCATCCCAGCCGCACCGCCGATGACGACGGCCCTGGCAGTCTGCCCGGCCGCGACGGAGATGACGACGGCTCCGGCAGTCCGCCCGTCCGCAATGGCAGCGAAGCACCCATCCCGTTAACTATCTGGGCAGCCTGGTTCTGGACTGGGGTCAAGGGGTGCTGCCCATTTCTTAGGGGCAGCATCAGGGCCAGGTTGTTTGGGTGGGTGACTAAAGGACCCATTCCGTTGCCATTATTAAAAGTGTTTGATTGTTGTTCCAACGTTAAAAGTGATATGCATCCCGTGATGGGAAGTTAAAAAGTAATGCTTGTGTTTTAATGTTTGATATGCCTTTCTACTTTTTGCAGTTAAAAGAAAAATAAAACCGGTGATGGACGGGCCGCCCGCGGACGGTCTGCATTTTGCTAAGGGGGAATGTGGCGCCCTGGACAAGCCAGGGGCCACAGGAACAACGCACACACACACACCCCCACCCCCATCAGTTCACAGCAGACATCCCCAGTAACACTTGGTTTCTTCCTCGGGCTCAGACAGACACACCAGGTGGGCGGAGTCAGGAGATGGAGACGCCCACCCAGGAGTTTAGCTGGCCTGAGGCAGGAAACAAGCCCAGTCAAGTCCAGGGAGAGGAGGAGAGAGAAGGTCTGCAGGGAGACAGAAGCAGACAGGGGCCTAGGTTGGAGCCTAAGGCCCCCGTGCAGAGAGTGAGGCAGACGGTAGTGGCCGTCTGCGAGAGCCGGGAAGACAGTTGGTGGAACCGTAGGTAGCCGGGGCTGGGCGGTGGCCCACCGGTACTGAATCGGGGAGCCAGCTGGAAACCGGATTGCAGGAGGAGCGTGCTCGGAGGTGAAAGAGAGGACTTACATTATCAACCTGGGGTCAGGGGAAAAACACCGCAGCCGCCTGTGGGACCCATCCATCCAGCCGTGTGTTTTACCGAGAACTGTGTCATCATTACTGGCTGAGTGAGTACCACCGTGCCGTGCGGCACAGCGCTGCCCCCGCAACCCTGATCTTCTCCAGGCCCCGTAACCCGCCTGCCAGCTCCAAAACCCTCCACGGGCCCCGGGACCACCAACCCCCCTACCCACGGAGGGGACATAACAACTACGCTGCTCCCAGTCACCGCTCCCAGGATCCCCGTCCAGAGCAGCGGTGGTGTCACTACCTCACCACAACCATGGGTGGCGTAACGGACAATCTCCCTTACCTAACCCCTTTTTACTGTGGAGCCTGGGATCTCAGACCAGGTCACGCCACCGTGATACCCACAGAAGTGACCTCGTGGCCCGGATCTGAGTACCCCTTATCCATGGGCGACACACAGCGCTGTATGGATTTAACATCCCGCCTTCCCATAGCTGCCCTGACAGAATTACAGCGTGTCCTAAATGTAGGGTGCCCTTTACAAACCTTTGGCACGGGGTGTGGGAATGCACAGAAGTAGTAACATACTGGAAGCGAGTAAGGGACCAGATCCAGGCATGTTGGGGAACAGAAATTCCACAAACGCCACAGGCTTTGCTCTTCCATCGGCTTCGTCCCCGTGAATCTAAATCTCAACTTGGGATAGACAAAGTGAAGATCCCTAGAAATATTCACACTGACGAGGGGCAAGCACCCCGAAACACCGTTTCTGCAAATTGGGTTTCTGATCTGGCATAAATCCTAAGTCATATGCAAAGAATTGTTAAAAATCCACTTTTGACTTTTAGGATCGCTACTTCCAATAGGTGGCGCTGCGCTAGAGTTTGTCTCTTTTCCTGGAGAGACAATTTGAATAGAAATATTCACACATTTTTAATTGTGGCTTTACGACATCTTTTTAGTGAGTGGCTTAAACCAAATATTCCATCAATGGGATTAATAATAGCTCAAATGAAACAATTATTAGGACTAGAATTGATAGAAGCTGAAAGGAGCAAAGAAAAATCAGCGGGGAGGGTTTTTCCGCTGTGGAAACAGTTTATAGGGTTCCACTATAGTCCTCAGGAAATTCTGACACTACTAATCCGTCCTTTTCGCCATACGGAATGGTACTGTCTGTAAGACCTGAGGTAGTCATTGGGGGCTTTAGTGACTTCCACAATTGCATTATATGGAATCGGTGGCTGATACCATCACGGAGGCAGAATTGTGGAAGGGTTCACATTCTCACTCATTGTTCATTGTTTCTTTGTGTATATGTCTTTTTTCCCTTTTTTTTTTTTTCACGTGTTAATACTCTATTTTTCCTTCTCTTTTTTTTTCTTTTTTTTTTAGTAGCTTAAATTAAAAAGGCTGTAACTACCGCTATAGTAATGTGCAATGTACACTGCTGGAAGGTTGAGCATATCAATCTCATGTACACGGTTTCATTGTTTTAGTTATTGCTTCCCTCTCTGTTATGTTTCAAAAATGTAAAGCTCACCAAAGGACATAATCAAAATAAGTTCACAGAAAAAAACCCTCACAGAAATAAAGCCACCAGCCAAAAAATTGGTCAAATAATGGCAAAAGCACACGCAAGATGCATACGGCCCCGCCCATGATAAGGGTTGGAATTTCACAGGTGCAGAATGCCTATAAACAACCACCCACAGCCTAATATGTCAGGAGGGGGAGGTTGCCGGCATAAAACTGCACACTAATAGGATCTAATATAGGGCGTCAGTCACACAGATACGTGCAATGCACAGTGTCCAGGCAAAGCCTATTGATCACGCCCTTCTATTAGGTCAGGCGGGCTGCCCAGCACCTAAAAAGGTTTTTTTGATGTAGTTAGGGACTCGTAAGTGTAGCGACCCTTGACGTATGGGTTACGAGCTTATATATTCTGGCCAAAATATGACCAATACCTCACATTTATTATCATAATTTTTATAATTTTATTATCGCACAATTCCGCAGGATGCAGCCGGTCCCCTGGGATGTCTGTCCATTGTGCCAGTGCACCTTTTAGGTGTGGGGTGCCGTATGCATCTTGCGTGTGCTTTTGCCATTATTTGACCATTTTTTGGCTGGTGGCTTTGTTTCTTTAAAAAATGTAAATAAAAAAGATGTTTTTAAAAAAAAAAGTAGCATCTGCATAAAAATTGTATAATTGAAAACATCAGCTCAAGACGCAAAAAATAAGCAGTCTCTGAGCTCCACATCCCGAAAAATGAGAAGGCTATGGGTTTCAGAAAATTGCGCCAAAAGCACAATTTATTTATTTTAACAAACTTCTGAATTTTTTTAACCCCTTAGATAAAAGTAAAAGCATACATGTTTGGTATCTACGAACACGTACTGACCTGAGGAATCATACTGACATGTTAGTTTTACCATATAGTGAACACAGTGAATAAAATATCCCAAAAACAATCGTGCAATTGCACTTTTTTTTGCAATTTCACCGCATTTAGAATTGTTTTCCTGTTTCCCAGTACAATAGATGGTAAAACTAATGATTTCACTCAAAAGTACAATTTGTCACTCAATAAATAAGCCCTCATATGGCAAGATTGACAGAAAAATAAAAAAG
Organism: Anomaloglossus baeobatrachus; assembly: GCF_048569485.1. Classification (NCBI taxonomy): domain Eukaryota; kingdom Metazoa; phylum Chordata; class Amphibia; order Anura; family Aromobatidae; genus Anomaloglossus; species Anomaloglossus baeobatrachus. Next base: position 896,952 of record NW_027443435.1, on the reverse strand, counting down.
TTACGGCTCTCGGAAGAAGGGGAGCAAAAAAGAACGGAAAATAGCCCGGGGGTGAAGAGGTTAAATTTTGAGTACTATAATACTATGACAAAATCTTATGAAAGTATGAATAACAAAACTGATAGCTGTCAGTGAACGGCACTCAGCAATACATCTGGCACATGTACACGGAAAGAACACATTACACTGCAGGGGGCATCATTTTACTGCAAGGGGCGTGTAATTATACCCCAGGAGGCGGTTATTTCACGACAAGTTACTATATGAATATACTCAAAAGGGGGATAATTATTATAGTCAAAGGGATGGGGGTCATTATTCTATGATTATAATCTAGTGGGGGAGGGTCATTATTCTAGGATTATAATCTGGTGGGGGACATTATTCTATGATTATACTCCATTCTAGGGAGGGGCGTTACCGTATTTTTCAGACTATAAGACGCACCCTGGTTTTAGAGAAGGAAAATAGGAAAATAAAATTTTAAGCAAAAAATGTGGTCATGAGACACTGTTATGGGGCGAGGATCTGCTGCTGACACTGTTATGGGGATAATGTCCCCAAATTCTCTACTAAAGGTACCACATCCTGGTACTGATCCTACTGCCTTGTATATATTTATGTCCCTCATCCTGGTATAGCCCCATCTTGCTATATACTGCCATCCTGGTATGTGCTCCCATCGTGCTATATACCTCATCCTGGTATATGGCCGCATCATGCTATATATCCCATCCTGGCATATGGCCGCATCCTGCTATATACCCCATCCTGGTATGTGCTCCCATCCTACTATATACCCCCACATCCTGCGCATATTCAACCAATCCTGCACATATACCCCCATCCTGCTATACAGTTAGGTCCAGAAATATTTGGACAGTGACACAATTTTGGCGAGTTGGGCTCTGCATGCCACCACATTGGATTTGAAATGAAACCTCTACAACAGAATTCAAGTGCAGATTGTAACGTTTAATTTGAAGGTTTGAACAAAAATATCTGATAGAAATTGTAGGAACTGTACACATTTCTTTACAAACACTCCACATTTTAGGAGGTCAAAAGTAATTGGACAAATAAACCAAACCCAAACAAAATATTTTTATTTTCAATATTTTGTTGCGAATCCTTTGGAGGCAATCACTGCCTTAAGTCTGGAACCCATGGACATCACCAAACGCTGGGTTTCCTCCTTCTTACTGCTTTGCCAGGCCTTTACAGCCGCAGCCTTCAGGTCTTGCTTGTTTGTGGGTCTTTCCGTCTTAAGTCTGGATTTGAGCAAGTGAAATGCATGCTCAATTGGGTTAAGATCTGGTGATTGACTTGGCCATTGCAGAATGTTCCACTTTTTTGCACTCATGAACTCCTGGGTAGCTTTGGCTGTATGCTTGGGGTCATTGTCCATCTGTACTATGAAGCGCCGTCCGATCAACTTTGCGGCATTTGGCTGAATCTGGGCTGAAAGTATATCCCAGTACACTTCAGAATTCATCCGGCTACTCTTGTCTGCTGTTATGTCATCAATAAACACAAGTGACCCAGTGCCATTGAAAGCCATGCATGCCCATGCCATCACGTTGCCTCCACCATGTTTTACAGAGGATGTGGTGTGCCTTGGATCATGTGCCGTTCCCTTTCTTCTCCAAAATGTTTTCTTCCCATCATTCTGGTACAGGTTGATCTTTGTCTCATCTGTCCATAGAATACTTTTCCAGAACTGAGCTGGCTTCATGAGGTGTTTTTCAGCAAATTTAACTCTGGCCTGTCTATTTTTGGAATTGATGAATGGTTTGCATCTAGATGTGAACCCTTTGTATTTACTTTCATGGAGTCTTCTCTTTACTGTTGACTTAGAGACAGATACACCTACTTCACTGAGAGTGTTCTGGACTTCAGTTGATGTTGTGAACGGGTTCTTCTTCACCAAAGAAAGTATGCGGCGATCATCCACCACTGTTGTCATCCGTGGACGCCCAGGCCTTTTTGAGTTCCCAAGCTCACCAGTCAATTCCTTTTTTCTCAGAATGTACCCGACTGTTGATTTTGCTACTCCAAGCATGTCTGCTATCTCTCTGATGGATTTTTTCTTTTTTTTTCAGCCTCAGGATGTTCTGCTTCACCTCAATTGAGAGTTCCTTAGACCGCATGTTGTCTGGTCACAGCAACAGCTTCCAAATGCAAAACCACACACCTGTAATCAACCCCAGACCTTTTAACTACTTCATTGATTACAGGTTAACGAGGGAGACGCCTTCAGAGTTAATTGCAGCCCTTAGAGTCCCTTGTCCAATTACTTTTGGTCCCTTGAAAAAGAGGAGGCTATGCATTACAGAGCTATGATTCCTAAACCCTTTCTCCGATTTGGATGTGAAAACTCTCATATTGCAGCTGGGAGTGTGCACTTTCAGCCCATATTATATATATAATTGTATTTCTGAACATGTTTTTGTAAACAGCTAAAATAACAAAACTTGTGTCACTGTCCAAATATTTCTGGACCTAACTGTATGTCCTGCATCCTGTGGCACACAAAAAAAAAAAAATAAACGTTTATACCCACCTTTCCTCGCTCCACGCAGCATCGCTCCTCCTCCTGTATGTGCCGGCAGCACTGTGTGGACCCGGCCATGATCCCTGCAGCATCGCGATGTCCTCCTCTGTGTCGGCGCGGCTGTGTGTGGACACGTGCGCACAGCGATGACGTCATCGCTGTGAGCAGCGCTAGTCTCCACACAGCCGCGGCTGGCACAGACAGGAGGACATCGCGATGCTGCAGGGATCGTAGCCGGCTCCACACAGTGCTGCCGGCATAGACAGGAGGACATCGCGATGCTGCAGGGGAACGGTGAGTATACTGATTCACTGCCCCTTGCGCTGATGATAATGCACGGGGGGCAGTGAATACAGCCGCACATGATCACGCCAGGCTGTAGTTGCCACTGCCAGGGGTGATCATGCGGTCGGCTGTTTAGTAAGCACCCATCCCCCGCCCACCTGTCAGCACCGACTTCAGTGCTGAGAGATGGGCGGGAGGATGCACATGAAATGATCGGGACCACGTGGTCACGGCAGGCGCTGCTGCAGCCTGCTCATGCCCCCGATGACCCGCTCCACCGCAGCACCCTCATTCCCCACAGCCAAGCCCTACATTCAGACTATAAGACGCACCCCCCACTTTCCCCCAACATTTGGGGGTTAAAAAGTGCGTCTTATAGTCCGAAAAATACGGTATTTTATGATTATACTCCAGGAGTGAGGTACATTATTATACTCCAGGGATGGGAGTCATTCTACGATTATCCTCCAGGGGTGGGGGACATTATTCTATGATTATAATTTAGTGGGGGAGGGCCATTATTCTATGATTATACTCCAGGGGTGGGGGACATTATTCTATGATTATAATCTGGTGGGGGACATTATTCTATGAATATAATCTAGTGGGGGAGGGTCATTATTCTATGATTATACTCCAGGGGTGGTCACCACAAAGACGCAGCCAAAAAAACCTGCACTGTGCGGACAGCCAAAATAAAATCTCAGACTTTGTTTGGGAAGGAAATTCATGAAGTTTTGACACAAGCTGCACCCAAAAAACTCGCAGAAAGAGCGGCAAAAAAAGCAGCATGCGCACATAGCTTTATATAGTTTATATAGGACTACATAAACTTTGGTTCTAGGAAGTTTCGCCCCCAGCAGTTCGCCCCCAGCAGTTCGCCCCAGGTACACTTCGCCCCCGAACATTTCGCCCCCAGCATTTCGCCCCCGGATGTTTCGTCCCCGGATGTTTCGCCCCCAGCAGTTCACCCCTGGATGTTTCACCCCCGGATGTTTTGCCCCCAGCAGTTCGCCCCCGGACAATTCGCCCCCGGATGTTTTGCCCCCAGCAGTTCGTCCCAGGATGTTTCGCCCCCAGCAGTTCGCTCCCGGATGTTTTGCCCCCAGCAGTTTGCCCCTGGATGTTTCACCCCCAGCAGTTTGCCCCCGGATTTTTCACCCCCAGCAGTTTGCCCCCGGACGTTTCACCACCAGCAGTTCGCCCCCGGATGTTTCGCCCCTGGATGTTTCGCCCCCAGCAGTTCGCCCCCGGATGTTTTGCCCCTAGCAGTTCTCCCCCGGACGTTTCGCCCCTGGATGTTTCGCCCCCAGCAGTTTGCCTCCGGATGTTTCGACCCCAGCATTTCATCCCTGGATGTTTTGCCTCTAGCAATTTTGCTCCTGGATCTTTCGCATCCGGGAAAGACCTGCCCGAACTGAACTTTGGCAGGTTCGCTTATAACTAATAATACACCATATGAGTCTAAAATATAGAATTCTGATCAAATTAGTTTTTTTATTCTAAAACTTTGTTTTCTAGATAAGTAATTTTACAAACAGACAGGAAAATAGTAGGATTTCATTGCTTACTAAGGAGGTCGTGCCCCCTTGGTAGCAGAACGGATCCTGGCTCCCTGTGATACATTCAGGGCTGCTTGTTCACAGACCTCTGCAAAGCTCCCCTTCACCCTCCACTCATGTGCTCTGTCCTGGATAAGAGGAGGGCTCCCCCCCGCCTGGTAAAGCCGTTACAAGACGGAACACATAGGGGGGGGGCTTTGCAGAGGGCTGTAAACCAGCAGCCCTTTAGGCTATGTGCGCACGTTGCGTATAGTCACTGCAGAATTTTCTGCAGCGATCTGAAGAGCACATGTGCGCTTCAAATTGCTGCAGAAAATGTCCGTAGAGAAAAAAAAAAAAGCCGATTCCATGCTCTCTGCCTGCAGCTCCTGCCATAGACAGAGCAGGAGCTGCCGGCAAAGCGCACGGAAGAAGTGACATGTCACTTCTTGAACGCAGCGCTTCGGGCAGCAGCCGAAGCACTGCGCTCTAAGACGCCACGTGCGCACGGCCCCTGCACAATCTCCATAGACTGTGCAGGGGACGCAGGACGCATGCAGTTACGCTGCGCTACAAAGCGCAGCGTAACTGCATGAATTACGCACACGTGTGCACATAGCCTTATACATCATAGGGCATATATTGTTAGTTGCATGCTCCTGTGCAGCCACGCTCTCTAGAATCCATCCACAAGTACTGCTACTAAGGAGAAACACTGAAATCCTGCAGCACGTGGAGCTTTAACTTGGATGAGACTTTTCACACAGAAGTGAAGCTGCTGGAAGGTCTCCTTTGGAAATGAATATCATGGGCACAGGTACTATAACATAACTTGTGCTTTTTGTAGAGTTATGCTTTAACTGTATATATCAAAACTGTTAAAACAAGAAACATAAAAAGGTATAGAGGGGAAGGACAAATTACAGGTTATAATGCTTGAATTATTTTACAGCTAAAAACACTGCTCTCAAAACATACAATATGTGACCATGAACTACAATTCAAAGCTTAGGCAATGCCTCTCAGATAATCCATCAAGCTTCTATTATTGAAATCTTGCACGATACATTTATCCCTTGCTGAAATGGCAGCATACTTTTTGTTTCTTGCAGCGATGGGATTTCCTGCTATTATCTGAATAATATCAAAACTATGGAGCTCTTGCTGATGTTTCAGACAGTTAATGAACCGGTATATATTTTGGAAAAGAGTACCACATGTTTCTGGAAAGCTACGGTGCCATCCTTCGACATCATTATTTGTTCGCTGTTGATCATTCAATGTTCGTTCATACACATTCCAGAGTTGAACTGGAAACAAAGGTGCTTGACGTCCTCTGCGATTCATTCGACCGATATAGCGGTCTTCAAAATAGTTGGCAATAGGTATTGCTTCTTGTGGAAAGTCAGGATCTTCCACCAATTCTTCAAATGATTGCACAACATTCTGTGGTGGTACAAAGGCCAGGGCAGGTATCATGCGTATCCAACGGGCAAATTCATGGTCACCTTGGTATTGCATCTTGAGTCCTTCATTTTAAACTTTACGCCAAACCGACTGTGACAGGTGGAAAAAGCAACCAGTCTTCTCAAGGTTGGGGAATTCACTTTCAAATGCCTGTATTGCAGCTAGTTCAAAATCCAACATCAAGTTGTCTGGCTGCAGTCCAGGCTGCAAGTTCTTCAGCTCTTGCAGCAATCTCTGGTATGTAGAACGGCTCTAGTCTGTCAGCAAGGCGTACACTAGCGGCACAACAAGGCCGCTATGGACTACATGGATTGTGTAAAGTTGCTTAACCTTCGTCAGGCTGCATAATTTTACAACGTTAACAGCGACCCCTTATCTCGGAAGGGGGTGGAGATATTTTATTGAAATTTGGCCAATATATTCTGGACCAAAACTGCAGAGATGTCACGAAATTTCAGCCCTCTACGGCTTTTGGAAAAAAAAATGTATTGCAATTTTGAAACGGAATAGTTACAATTGTACCTATTCAGCCGGACAAAGGTTAAACAAGGCTGGTGTAGTGTAAAACATGCCATCAGCAAACCACTCTTTACTTTGTGCCAGTAGATGGAGATTGTCTCTTGTTCCAAATATCAACATACGGCTGTGTCCATTTCCTAATTTAAAATGAAAGTATTAGTAGAGGAAATAACAGAAAAAGTGTAACAAGCAGCAGACAGAGAATTTTGGGATGAATTCACAAAAAAAATATCTTAATCAGAAGCCTCTGTTCATATCTCACATTAAAAACTCACATTTTGCTCCAGATTTTCTGATTTCATAATAAAAAAACTGAAGCAAAATCTAGTATGAAGGGGCCAACCAATAGTTTTTTTACAACATATATTGTCCAAGTGGAAAATGATATATTTTTGTTTAAAATTAAAATTACTTCCAAACTTGAAATAGGTCACATTTTTAGGGTAACTTTAGACCCGTCATCTAGACGGCTGTTCAGCACGGCCGATCGCCGCCATGCTGAACGGCCGTCTAGTTGACAGCCGCATCCAGACGCAGCGTGCAGCTGGACATCTGAATGAACGACTGGGCGGGCCCCCCGCCTGATTGGGCATTACATTGAGGCGGATGGGCGCGCTAGTCGTCAGGTGGATGGCGCGGACGTCCTTGACGTCCGCCCTGCCTATGCTGTCTCATTGAGAGGATTGTGCAGGACGCACAAACCTGTCAAACTGCCGAAGAGATATCGCTAGCGACTAAATTCAATTCCGATTTTGCCCGCGATTTTGCAGCGATTTGAAAAACGGAATTGAAATCGCAGCTCTCTCCCCTCTGGAGCGCTCACAGGGAGCGCTACGGCGGGGTTGACAGGGGCATGCATGTAACTCACACATGCCCGGTAGCTGGCGGGCTCCTCTGACCCCGATCGCTGCTTCGTGCGGCTCCGTACTGCCCCCTCCTAATACCAGCTTCAGTGTGTCGGCTCGGCGCTCTGCTAGTGCCGTCTGCGGTACGGCTCAGCTCGGCGGCTGAACGGCGGAAATGAGCAGAGAGTGACAGTGCCCTGTGCAGAAGCCCATCTAGGCTGGGATAGTGGGTTAAAAATTGCTGGACAAGGTTCAACACGTGAGCCATACAAGGCACGTGTGTCAACTTGCCCCGGCGAAGGGCCGCACCCAGGTTTGCGGCATTGTCGCACACGGCCTTCCCTGGCTGCAGGTTCAGTGGAGACAACCATATACGAAACTCGGACCGCAGAGCTGACCACAACTCACCCGCTGTGTGACTCTTATTTCCAAGACATTTCAAGGTAAAGACTGCCTGATGCCGTTGAGCTCTGCTGCCAGCATAGTAAGGAGGTGTGTGGGATTCTTTGTGCGCAGTTACAACGCGGGTGGCCTGATCAGGCAGGCTTGGGGCGGAGGTGCAGGACCCAGATGAGGTGGAGGAGGCAGAAGCAGTGGAGGAACTTCGCCATACAGAGGATTGACGCACAAGTCTTGGGGACGGCAAGACTTGTCCAGCAGACCCTTCTCCATCTATCACCATAGTTACCCAGTGCCCTGTCAGCAACATGTAACGCCCCTGTACATGTTACTGGTCCAAGTATCGGTGGTGAAATGCACCCGGTCACACACAGAGTTTCTCAGGGAAGCGGTGATGTTGTGTGAGACATGCTGGTGTAGCGCAGGCACACCTTTCTTGGAGTAGTGGCGATTGGGCATCTGGTACTGGGGCACTGTGACGGACATAAGGTCTTGAAAATCCTCTGTGTCCACCATGCGGAAAGTCAGCATTTCCATAGCCAAGAGCTTACAGAGGGATAAAGTCAACCTCTTAGCTTTGTCATGGCTCGGAGGAAATGGCCTTTTATTTGTCCACATCTGAGGGACAGAGATCGGGCTGCTGTGTGGAGACCGTGGTGTGTAGGGTGTCCCTGGAAAAATACAGGTCTGTGAGGAAAGTGCAGGCGGAGACATGATGTTGCCTTCATCCAAAGTTGGTGCTCTTGATGTCTGAGAAAGCTGTACACCAGCACTTGTTTCCCCTTCCAAACCAACTGAAGACCTGCCAAGCAAACTGCCTGTTGTAATTAAAGTGGTGGAAGGTCTGCGTGGAAAACCAGGTGTGACAGCTGTCCCCACAGTCATAGAAGATGAAGAGCGCGCGGAAGCACTGGAATGGGCAGCCGGTGGTTGGCCCGCTCCGCTAGGCCGCATTGTAGCACAGTGAGCATCCCACTGGGACTTATGCTTGTTATTCATGTGACGATTCATGGAAGCAGTTGGCAAACTGGTGAGGTTTTGGCCTCTACTTATAGATTTCCGACGAATTTTACAGATCACATGATTTGGGAGATCCTTTGCAGGTCAAAAAAGTACCAGGCTAGGCAAGGCTTAGAGGCCATGCGACCTGCAGAGCCACCCAGACTTGTGCTCAGAGGCAGAGTGGTGGCTGAGGATGCACTTGTTGACGTGCTTCCAGTACTCCGACTCTGTCCAGGAAGGCGCAAGGTAACTTCGTCGTCAGTTGCATCCTCCTCCACTGCCTCTGGTGACCTCATCGAGTGCCTGACTGTGGGTTGACAGTAAGTGGGATCTAGAACTTCATCATCAAGCATTGTGTTTGCACTCCCCTCGCCCTCAGACCTAACCTCTTCCTGTCCTGACTGAATAGTTAAGTTGTCATCCCAATCTGGTATCTGCGTCTCATCGTCATCAGTATGTTCCTCATTGTCTCCACCAACAGGTGTTACAGTTTGAGAATGAGGGTCTACATTATGCTCAGAAACTTGGTCATCAGGGCCTGAATCTGACTCACAAAGCTTCTGGGCATCACTGCAGACCATTTCCTGGTCTGTACTCACTGTAGCTTGGGAGCAGACCTCTGATTCCAAGCCTATAGTGTGACTGAACAGCTCTGCTACACCATACTCTGCAGGGCGGGTGGAGACTTGAGAGCTGGGAGAAAGCAAGTGCAATTGGGATCACAACTCAGAGGACTGTTGTTTTTTTGATGTTGAAGTTGAGGTGGAGGAGAGGCCACTTGTTGGAGCACTTGATATCAATTCAAGCATGTGCTTTTTTTGTGCATCATCTACCTTTGTTACAGTTGTTTTTTCCATAATAAAGGTAGCACATCCGATTGTCCATGGAAAGTAGTAGACATCTTACTTTTGCTGGAAGATGGCCTATCTTCAGCAGATGTTAATGTAGCTTTCCCACCTTCCCCACGGACAAACTTTTTTTCCTTTTCCAAAACGCCTGTTCCCCTTTGCACCAGCATCTGTCATTTTGCCACTCATTTTGTTAGCGACAAGATTGGCCACTTAAAATGTGGTAGCAAAAATTTAGAGGTGGTGTAGATTGCAGAGGTGGTCTAGCTTTATTGACAGCTGAAGACACAACACTGACTATCCCTGACAATGTAACTATGGCCCTAAAACTGGCAGCACTGTTTGCTATAAAAATAGCGTAGCAAAAATGGGCAGGAGGGTAGAATGCAGAGGTGGTGGAACTTGCTTGGCACCAGTGGGACACTAAGTTACTATGGCAGACACTTTTTGGATGCCACTAAGTTTCAGCACTGTTTGCTATAAAAATAGCGTAGCAAAAACTGGCAGGGTAGAATGCAAAGGTGGTGGATCTTGCTTGGCACCAGTGGGACACTAAGTTACTATGGCAGACACTTTTTGGATGCCACTAAATTTCAGCACTGTTTGCTATAAAAATAGCGTAGCAAAAGTGGGCAGGAGGGTACAGTGCCTGGGTTTTGTGGGTCAGTGGACAGGAAAGGAACACTAACAGACACTTTTAGGATGGCAGAAAAAGTGTCAGCTCTTTGGGCAAATAAAATAGCGTGCCAAAAGTGGGCAGGTGGGTACAGTGCCTGGGTTCTGTGGCTACCAGGACAGGAAAGGAAGCCTCACTTTCTATCCCTCCTAATGATGAAATGCAGCAAGGAATTCCCTGAGCTGAGGTACACAGACGCTGTTATCTAAAGCTGTACACAGCGTTTGCACGGACCTGCCTAGCAGCTTTGGCTAGGAACGCCTGGAAATCAGCCCTGAAAAGGGCTGAAATAGCCTGCAGTCCCTCCCTAATCCCTACAGCGCTGTGCAGCTTGCACTATGTCTATTTTTGCACACAGCAGGATCGGCGGCAGCAGCAGCAGCGTGAGCGCTGACTGGCACCCACACGCAGAAGGCAGATTATGGCGGCGTGAGGGAAAATGACCGTATTTATAAAGGCAAGGACATGGGACATTCACAGCCTATGACACATGCCCTTGCTTGTCTGGCAAAAATCCCCTTACCTGTGTGTGTGTCTGTGATTGGCTGACATCCTGGCCTGCCCCACTGCACGCGCGCTTAGAAAAAAAAATGTCGATCGGCATTCTCTCAGCAGCACAGATCTAAACCATGTCCCCCCGCACACTATACGCTGAAACTTGATAATAGTGTGAATCACAGTGACTCACACTATTACAGTGAAAAGCCAGCTAGTAACTAGCTAGGCTTTTTGCTGATTGAACCGTTCTCGAACATTACTCGAGCTGTCGAACTTTTAGCAAAAAGCTTGCATTCGAGTTCGATCTCGAGCACCCCCAAAAATCACTCGGATGTGATATTGGCGAACCTCACACTTCGAACATCGCTCAACTCTACTGAGGACTCAGTGTGCTGCTAGAGCAGGATTTGGCTTCCGCCCGTACTTAACATGCTTCTGTGACGCCCTGGACTAGCCAGGGGTCACAGGTAATCCCAAACACTACACCTTCCCCTAAAAAGGGTCACAGCAGCCACCCTAAAACCCTGAGTCCCCCCTCAGGTTCTGATGTTCACACCAGGTGGAGGTGGTGCCAGGCGGTTGGCCCTGACCACCGAGGAGTTCGGATGGCCTGAGGCGGGAAAACACAGCAGATCAGTCTGGAGAGTGAAAGGGAGAGGAAGCAGAGGAGTAGTAAGAGTGACAGTGAGGAGTGACAGACCTGTCAGGGGTTCGGGTTGGAGCCCGGACACCCTGTGGCCAGGAGACAGACGGTGGTGGCCGTCTGCAGGAGCTGGGATTACGGCCGGTGGAACCGTAAGGACCGGGGTCGGGCGGTGGCCCACCGGTACTGAACCGGGGAGTCGATTGGAAACCGGAGCACCAGGAGGGACCCAGACGAAGTCCAGAAGCCACTGGACCGAGTAAAATCAACTGATTGCGGCCTGGACCCAAAGTCCTTTCCCACACAAGGCCTGACTGAAGACAACAGCCCCACGATTAGGGATAGAGAGCTACCACCACAGCTAGAGATCCAAAGGGCCAGCGTCCGCAGGCAAACGGGTTCCTCAGCACACACACCGCTGGGGAGCGAACTACCGTCGCTGAAGCGTAGGCAGATACATTCACACAAAAAAGGTGCAGGAGAAAGGCGGAAACAACCAACCCGAAGGGGAGAAGCGCAGCCGGCTGCGGGCACCGTCCACCATCTTGTTTGGTTTACCAGAGACTCCAGTGCATCTGTAAGAGTGAGTATACCAGTGCCCTCGGGCCGAGCACCGCACCGCACCGACACTGCCCTGCGCCAGCATCATAGCAAAAACAGCGACACCTCGGGCCCCGGGACCACCACCCCCTACCCACGGGGTTACCACCAAAGCTGCGCAACACCATCCCCGGGAGCCTAGTCAACGGCAGCGGTGGTGTCCATCTCATTCACCACAGCCCCGTGGGTGGCGTCACGAACTCTAAACAAAACCCAAACAACCACCACCCCCCCACCCCCCTTTACAGAGAGGCGGCGGGACCCCCGGGTCCGTGAGCGGCTCGAGCCACCCACCGACGAGCACGGATGAGAGCGGCTCGGCGAAAACCGGAGCCGAGCCCCGGGGCGGTACACATCCATAAAGAAAGAGCTCCGCGCTGCTGAAGTCCTATACAAATCCTTTATTGCATTACAAAGCTCCAAAAGTGCCAGACCACCATCACCCACCCACATATATACATACACACACTGTTCGGACGTACAGTGTGCACATTATATATATATATATATATATATATATATCTCTGGAGATTGGATCGAAGTTAATTCCAATCTTTCGGTATGATCGGCCCGATCTGATCCTATCTTTCCAGTGATCACCAACACTAGTTGGAATCAGTAGGCCTCACTACATTATATTACCCTCAAAGTTTCCCTTGAAGGCAAAAATCACATAGTATTTTATATCAGCACCTTATAGTGTAGCATTTTTCACATTTGTGCAAAAGAAACTTTGCAATAATTATGCATAATGGAATAGTTTTAATACAATGTTAAATGGTTAAGTATCTTACCAGAGTCATGCAGAAGGAACTGCTGCTGGACACCATCAATACTGATCTCCTGGAACTCCATGGGGATAACAAGTTGATCAAGGGTTTGAGGTAACCTTGGGATATTGCCAAGTTGCCTTGCTAATCGTATTGTTCTCTTCAGTGATGCTTTCCTTGGCAGAAGTGCTACAACATTAGAATGGGCTCCTGAAATGACGTCTGTGAGAATCTGTTGTGGTGTCCCCTGTGTTGTCCTTGCCCTAGTGACTGCCTCATTAACAAGTCGGATTGCTTCAGGTCTTGCAGCTTGTGCTGCGTGACTGTGAAGATTGACTACTTTCACAACTTCGCCAGATTCATCATTGGTCCAAACACGTCCCTTGCAAGTCGACCGTTTTTCACATACCCAGATGGAATGGACATCATCAGCGGTTCTTTTGGAAAAGAAGTAAATGTGATTCTCATGGACCAACTTCCTCCTTCCACGTTTGGACAGAACTGAATTCATAGCTGCAGAAAGTGAATTGCTGTGGAAGCTGACTGATTTTTTGTGGCAGTACACCTCTCTCTTTGTGGAGATTCAGACACTGCTATATTCTGATGTACAGATGGAGTAAAAGCTAGTCTAATGTAACTTGCAGGACATCTGACCTGCTACTTGTTACATCTGCAACAAAACTTGCAACAAAGCAGGTCAGTGCTGAGTCAGGTAAAAGTTGAAAATTGTTTTGATTTTAGGCCTCTTGCACACTTTAATTTTAGAATGGTTTCACACTTGTGTTGGGGCCGCCAGAGGTCAATCCGCTCTGGATCTGACATCCAGCTGACCCCGGGGCAATGCTGGCGGAATGCTGGCATTCCGCTTGCATTGCCCATAGAAGTGAACGGCTGGGTTCCGTGATCTGCAGCCGCCCGTTTGCTTTCGTAATGCCGCATTCTGCTATCAGTGTCAGAACAAAAAGAAGAGCATTTTCTTCTTTTCGTTCCGCTGCAGGTTAGTGGAACGGCAGCATTACAGAAGCGAACAGGCGGCCTGTAGTGCATATGTAGCGGAAGTGTGAAAGCACCCTTATGCTGTCACTGTTTTAGAACGCCAAGGCACGTGCTTTACTGGCATTTTTGTGAGCGCTTTTTAGAGCGCTCTCGGTAATGACCCATAAGATACAGGCTATTGATGAACGCTAAGTGCTCAAAAATAGCTCCTGTAATAAAATAAAAAGAGCTGGCCGAAACAACACCTCGCTTTTCCAGCCATTGACTTATATATTCAAAATTGGCAATCTTCTTAGCGATTTTCCAGTGCTTAGCACTTGGGTAAGTGCCTACTGTGAAAGAGGTCTTAGGGCTAAAACACAAGGTCGAAATTCCCTGCCTAATTTGGGGCCGAAACATCTGGGGGCAAAAAGCTGGGGGCGAAATATCCGAGGGCGAACTGCTGTTGGCGAAATGTGCGGGGGCGAAAAATCCTGGGGGCGAACTGCTGGGGGCAAAACATTCGTGGGTGAAACGTCCGAGGGCGAACTGCTGGGGGCGAAAGATCCGGGGGCGAACTGCTGGGGGCGAAACATCTGGGGGCGAACTGCTGGGGGCGAAACATCCGGGGAGAACTGCCGGGGGCTAAACGTCCGGGGGCGAAACGTCCGGGGGCGAAATGTACCTGGGGGCGAAATGTACCTGGGGGCGAACTGCTGGGGGCGAAACTTCCAACTTCCATAAACTTTTTAGTGTCACATTCCTAAACTTCACTTTAAAAAAAATTAATAAATAAATAACTGAAAAATGTAAAGTATTAATGTTGTAATGTTTTGTTTAGATATTATTATTTGTTTTTAAATGAGCAAAATAAAAAATAAAAAAAAAGTTTGATATTTTCCACTCTTAAAACACTAGGGGGAGCAGCTGCTGAAATCCTACAGAAATTCCACTGTAGACATATCTCACATTACAGCTGCAGTAAAGTGGGCGGAGTCTGCTCTCCTGTGTGTGATGTCACCTCCCCGTCCCAATCTGGGGGTTTCTAAAAGGATAACAGAATGAAATTTAGGATCACAGTGCGGAGCCATTTTACTGGTGACCAGAAATGTCTAAAGTGTCACCAAGGACAGCAGGAGTATCACACAGGATAGGATTAGATACCCAGCTCAGCAGACAGTATCACACAGGATAGGATCCAGTTAGCACCGCTGTTGGTGACTTTCACCCATACGGATGGCAGCCCAGTGGATGGCAGCCCAGTGGATGGCAGCCCCGTGGATGGCAGCCCCGTGGATGGCAGCCCCGTAGTTACCGCAACAAAGAAAGCACGTACCTGCTGATCACCCGAACGGGTGCGGACGCTCGACTTCCATGCGTACGAATGGCGGCCCAGTGGATGACTCAACAAAGACACACCCAGGTGATCAACCGAACAGGTGCGGACGCTTGACTTCCACGCACGCGTACGGATGGCAGCCCAGTGGATGACTCATCAAAGACACGCCCAGGTGATCAACCGAACAGGTGCGGACGCCAAGGACCGATAACACGAGTGCAGCCACAGCTAGTCGGTCAAACAGGACGCCGTACACCGCTGTGATCCCGCTAACGATGGAACCGTAAGTAAACTGCGATGTATGACCAACTAAAATTATCTGAATGCCTTAAAATAACATGTAGCGCCTCTCGCTTTAGCCACCGGCGTACAGCCCTCACGTGCCCCGTTTGTCATACGGCAAGCAAATATCTGTCTACCCACCTGCGGGGGTCCCTGCACCTCCGGAAGGTCGGGGTCCCGGCACCTCCGGAAGGTCGGGGTCCCGGCACCTCCGGAAGGTCGGGGTCCCGGCACCTCCGGAAGGTCGGGGTCCCGGCACCTCCGGAAGGTCGGGGTCCCGGCACCTCCGGAAGGTCGGGGTCCCGGCACCTCCGGAAGGTCGGGGTCCCGGCACCTCCGGAAGGTCGGGGTCCCGGCACCTCCGGAAGGTCGCAGGAGCCTGAAATTTTCCAGCTTTCATCCAAGCGCCCAGGGCAGTCGGGCGAGAGTACCCGGGGCCCCGCTCGGGCCCCTGGGGGCCCCGGCACCTCCGGAAGGTCGCGGGGGCCTGAAAATGTTCAGGTTTTATCCAAATCACGGGGGGAATCAGTCCAGAATTCGCCCGGGGGCCCCCCGGACAAAAAAACAAAGAAAACGCACACGCGATTTCGATGCGTTTTTGCCTGTGAACTTTCCCTCGTGGCCCTAGGGGCCCAGGCATGCCAACGCGGGGTTCCCCTTTGAGCTCCGTGGGTGTCAGCGGGGCATGCGCGAAAAACAATCCGGGCTCGACTTCCACGCGTTCGGATGGCAGTCTGGGGTCCCCCGGACAAAGAAACGCACACGCGATATCGATGCGTTTTGGCCCGAGAACTTCCCCTCGGGGCCCAGGCACCAGCGGGACATGCGCGAAAAACAGTCCGCGGCTCGGGAGTCCTCCGGCATAGTCAGCGCTCGCTGACTACGGAAGTCTGAAAATGTTGAAAATTATTCAAAGTCCCAAGGACTCTCTGGCGAGATTGCCTGGAGCCCTTTTCGGATACAGGGGGCTGCCGACGCCGGTCAGATCTCGGAAGTCTGAAAAATGTATTTTTTTTTCTCTCGTTTCAGCCACCGGCGTACAGCCCTCACGTGCCCCGTTTGTCATACGGCAAGCAAATATCTGTCTACCCACCTGCGAAGGGTTTGCATGCGGAGACTGACCGACTCCGAGATAGAAGAGGCGTTGACCTCGGCGAAGCGCTGTCTAGACCGAGTTGCAGGAAAAGGTACTACCGTTCAATTTTGCGACCTCAAGCCTCTCGCATCCCTGGACGAGGTAGTGTTTTTTTTGGAACAACGCGGATTTTTGGTGACAGGCAAGCCGCGTTTGGACTCCATACATACACCATCTGTATCCGTTAGTGGGGGAGAGACCGCAACAGACGAGATGCCGCAACAAAGTCAGCAGGAACGGGATTCACAGGTTGAACATGACCCGCTCCCTGTTCTATCCGCTGACGACTCGGAGGGACCGGGCCCGGAGGCAGAAATTACCGCTAACATGTCTGAACATCTATCCGACGGGGAGGCCCCAGATGCTAGTACACAAAGGGAGGGACCGGGCCCGGAGGCAGAAATTACCGCTAACATGTCTGAACATCTATCCGACGGGGAGGCCCCAGATGCTAGTACACAAAGGGAGCGGGACACGCAATGGAGGATACCGAGCCGCACAGCTTCAAGAGCCGCTGGCCTGTACAAACGCCACTCCGCTAACCACCCCATGCTTAGGGAGTACGCACAGTACCTGAAGGGTACCCTTCAGACACGGGGTTGGAAGGCAGAGGTCTCAAATATCGCCAGATTTCTTTACTACGTGAACCCCAGAACCGTTAGCCTCGAGTACCTACGAAGACCCGCCAAGACGAACGATTTTTTTACCAAGCTGTGTAGCTTGCCGCTCACGAAGGCAACAGCGCTGGTAATGCTTAAACACGTACGAAGATTTACCTCGTATCATATGAATGCAACAAATTTAAGCATATCTAGGCCGCAACTTTATCGTGCCTGTGAGATCTTCATGAGCTCTACAACTGACCTCCAAAAGATATTATACAAGGGGACGTGTCGAGAAATTGTTTGCAAGCGGTACGACGCACTAATGCGCCCTACGAAGACACCGGAAGAATGCCGCCGGCTATTGGAGGTGGCAAAACCGTCATTTCTTGCCCGAATACGTGGAATTGAAAGACGGAGAGTGAATACAGCCGACTCAGAAGTGACCCGTTATCTCCAGGCACTCTTAATATTGCAGCACCTACAGAGGCCATGCGTTGTACAGAACATGACGGTAAGTAGGGTCCAGACCTGCGCGGTCCGGTGCTGTAGATCAGGGGTTTTTCTAACGTTCTCCTATAACAGATTGCAGAGTGGAACGAGAGGACGGAATACATCCACCGCGGACTGCGCTACACTATTATCGGCGTTAAGGAGCATAAAGTCGCTTCGAAACAAGTAGCCGCATTTGTGCTCTCGGAGCAAGAAGAGTCGGTAAGGCAACACATTTAGGGCTTGCGAACCCCGTTTGACCCATTCCGTCTTGCGCCAGGCGCTTAATTGATTTTTTTTTCAGTGGTTTACGATTTATGCCGAAACAATCAGGCCGCACTTCACCAGGAGCTGTGCCGCGGAGCAGGCATTCTTCGTATCGGCTAGCGG